>NW_015394448.1:0-7204 GCF_001527695.2 Protobothrops mucrosquamatus
ATGTTCCCGAAGAGGACAAAAGCTTCGGTGTTACGTTATATCGTTATATCGCCTTGTCTTTCTGCAAAGGAAGAACGATATGCAACTAAAATCAGACTCCCCTTGCCGTGCCCCTTGAATAGGAAAGAAAAATCTCTTTACACTTTGCCAAAATTAAAGAAGTGTAACTTCTTCGTACATTTCTTGTAAGTATGAAAAATGATAATAAAATATATATCTATACAAAAGTTAAGTGTTGGGTGCGTGAGACCTTGCCCATCGTTTGGAAGAAATTTCATCCAAATTTATTTCAGGAAAGCCAAAGCAGAACTTTTCAAATGCCATTCGGCCCCCTGAGATGGTTGCCACGGTTTTAATATCTTTATAGAGAACTGAATCAGGATTGAAACCTAAATTCAGGCATAAATTTCCTCAGGTTGTCCACTTTCATCTACTGATTATTTTATTTAAAAACATCTATACTGGTATTCCTCAACGTGTGATGGGAACTGAGCCTGGGATTATGGTTGTAAGTCATCACTGTCATACATTGAGGCATTATACCAGGGGTAGTCAACCTTGGCTCTTTTATGACTCGTGGACTTCAACTCCCAGAATTCCTGAGCCAGCTAAGCTGGCTCAGGAATTCTGGGAATTGAAGTCCACGAGTCATAAAAGAGCCAAGGTTGACTATCCCTGGTCTAGCGTGTGTTGCTTGGACACCTCTCCCTGTCCCCTCAGCATGGTTGGCTCAGGAATTCTGGGAGTTGAAGTCCACGAGTCATAAAAGAGCCAAGGTTGACTACCCCTGCATTATACGATTAACTCTAAAATTACGACTTTTTACAATAGTTGTTTTTTCCTCAAAGTTTATTCAGCGAAAGTTAAAATAGAAAATACCAACATATTTTTCAAAAAAAGGTGGACAAAAGAAGAAAAAAAACACAACAAACATTAAAGTGTCTTTAAAAAAAGACTAACACATATACACAGGTCTTCCCTAGTTGAGTGGTGATTAATATTATACGTTAGTTTCCCATCAGTTGTGAAACAGGCCAAACGAATTTTAAACTACTAAACTATTAAATCTGTTTATGATTCTTATGACAGTTGTTAAGCAATCACCATGGCTATCGCGCAAATCTATTTTCTCCTATGGTGGTTTGCAGGTTTTTTGCCAAAAACCAGAAATAAAACACCAGAAACCAGCAGAAAACGTTGCAAATTATGGTTATAATAATAATAATAATACTAATAATAAAGTTGGAAGGGACCTTGGAGGTCATCGAGTCCAACCCCCTGCTCAGGCAGGAAACCCTACACCATTTTGGACAGATGGCTGTCCAGTCTCTTCTTAAATGGACACTGCAAACAGCCATAAAGGTGAGCCAGTTGCCAGGCACGCAAAATGCAATCATGTGGACTGCAGGACGTGTGTTATAACCATGGTAACTCCGAAAATGGATCGTAAGTAGCTCTGGGGAGGTCCATTGTAACTTTGAACAGTTTTTAAGCCACCAGTTGTAAGTCGAGGACTATTTGCACAGCTGCCCATTTTATATCAAATTTTGGGTAGTTCCCAGCCAACAATTATTCTAATAAACCATTTTTGCCTGGATTCACACAACATATTGAGCCATGATGCTGGTTTACACCTAAAGCGGCTGGATTTCGCAGTTACGCTAATATCAACTTAAAACCAAGCCAGTCACAATAGGTGTTAACCTGCTGTGTGAAAACAGACACAGAATGTGTTTGACTCTCTGAAAAGGGTGGAATAAGAAGAGTCATTCAAGCATATCCTCTTAGGGAAAAAATGAAGAGGAATGGAGCAATAAAAAACGATAAACTTCCTCAAAATATTGTTTCTCCATCTGCTTACATAGGATCCTATTGAATGAATCCATTTTCCAGGGTAGTACAATTTAGGAGCACATGTGTGACCAAAATGAGTGGTGAAGTTGTTGGAGAGATAGGAAAAGGAACATTTCAAACACAAATCCACATTTCTCTAAAGTACAGTGATGTTTTATTGTTAATAAAACATGGTTTTCAGGTAAGTAATCTCTGTTGATTTCTAATACTTTAGCTTGACAAATTTTACAGGCCTTTTAATACAAATATTTCTATACAAAACACCTAGCTATCTATATGCAAAGTGTTGTGTTTTTTTTTACAGTTCCTTAATTTTCACTCACATTGATATCCATATCAATGTGTCAAGCTAAAGTTGAAACTCTGCAGATAAATATTGAGCTGGAAGAGAGTAAGAGACAGACGAGCTTGGCATTTTTCTCTCCCATCAAAATTATCTGAGGGTATCTAAACTTTGTCTCCAACGTGGGTCCACATGTGGGCCACAAGATTTGAGCTGGATCCGAAACCTTTCCCACAATCAACACATGAATAAGGCCTCTCCCCTGTGTGGTGTCTCTGGTGGACGGTGAGATGTGATTTTTGTTTGAAGCGTTTCCCACATTCGGAGCACTGAAAGGGCCTGACTCCCGTGTGGGTCCGCTCATGGGTGTTGAGGTTGGAGCTCACACTGAAGCCTTTGCCGCAGTGCGCGCACACGTAGGGTTTTTCGCCCGTGTGAGTCCGCCGGTGGCTGGTCAGGTGCTGCTTCTGGGTGAAACTCTTCCCACAGTCCAGGCATTTGTAGGGTTTGTGGCCGGTGTGGATTCGCACGTGCGCAGCGAGGTCCGAAGTCACACAGAAGTTTTTGCCACATTCCGGGCACTTAAACAGATTCTCTCCGGTGTGGATCCGTTGGTGCCGGATGAGGTGTGACTTCCCACTGAAGGTCTTTCCACAATCGGAACAGATCAAGGCTTTCACGCACATGTCGACGCACTGGTGCCCGTTGAGGTGCGCGCTTGAGCTGAAGATCTTCCCACACTCGAAGCACCGGGAGGGCTGCTCGCCCGAGCGCACCCTCTGGTGGGCCAGGAGCTGGGAGTTCTGGCAAAACGATGTCCCGCGTTTTTCGACAGCTGGGGATCGACCAGCCCTGCGCGGGTCCGAGTGGGTGCTGATGCTCTTCTCATTACACAGGTCCTGAGGCAGCTTTTCTCCCCTGTGGCTTCTGAGGTGACTGGTGAAACCGCTGGGGTGGCGGAAACGTTTCCCGCACTCGGAGCATCTGTAAGGCTTCTCTCTGGAGTGGCTTTTGGAAGGAAGAGCAAAGACCGAGCTCTCACCACCCCTTTGACCACCATACGAGCAGGAATGGAGTTTTCCGGTCATCTGGATGAGGCCTCCGTGAGTTACGGGGCTGGATCTCAAAATATACCCGAAACCGTTGTGTCCTTTTTTTCCTGGCTGCTTTCTTTTTGGGGAAATAGAATCTGGGGTCCAGCTCAAGGACTTCCCATCCAGAGGATGTAAATCGGGTTCTTTGCCCCTGCGGACTCCGTCTTTTCTTTTACAGGAATCGTTTTTCCAAGAAGAAATGGCGTCGCCTTCTCGTTGCTTCGCTTCAGGCTGACTTACAGAAATCTCTCTGCTGGGCTGACACGAGGAAGGGTTTTCAGCAGCCGGTCCTTGGCGTTCGACGGGATCAGCCAGTTCCAGGCACGGGTTCCTTTTCCCCACATCCCGAAGGCACCCAGCTGGAAAATATACAACAAAGCATCACACTTGGAAAGCAAAAAAATAATAACGATAACAGCAAGAAATTGAGAAGACAAGAGTAATTGCTGAATTGTTTACAGCAGGGGTTCCCAACCGGGGCTGCGAGACTATATTCCAGGGCAGTGGTTCTCAACCTGTGGGTCGGGAGCCCATTTGGGGTCGATAAACCATTTCACGGGGGTCGTCAAGCAAGGCTGTCCGCCATTTTTTCCCCCTTTTCCGGTGGGTGCCTTACCTCCCTTGGGCTGGGCCAGCTGGTGGGTCGGCCTGCTCCGTCTCTGCCGCTTGCCAGCTACGCCTCGGCCGGCGCAGGGGGCGGAACCACGCATGCGCGGTGCTCCCGGGCAGGGAAAGTCCTCGACTTAGGACTGGTTGGGTAGTCCTCGACTTACAACCGGTTTAGTCCTCGACTTACAACCGGTTTAGTCCTCGAGTTACGACCGGTTGGGGTCACGGCATTAAAAAGGTTGAGAACCACTGTTCCAGGGGGTGCGAAAACTTGGGTTTTTCAAAATTATAGTGTATATTTTGTATATAGTGCATAATTGCTGTTATTTCCAACTTTTGTAAGGGGTGCGAGAATATATCAGAAGTGTTCTAGGGATGCGGGGTATAGAAAAGGTTGAGAGCCACTGGTTTAGAGGAAGTCCTTGATTTAAGATCAGTTGCTTAATGATGATTTGAAGTTACAATGGTCCTCCCCAGAGTTACTTGCAACCCAACATAAAGTTCCAATGGCTGCCCCCCCTCCTCCCCACAGTCACGTTTGCTGTGTCCTGCAGTCACCTGACCACAATTTACAATATTTGGGGTTTTTTTTGGCGGAAACCAGTGTTTATTTCCAGTTTATGGCAAAAGACATGCACTGTGGCCAATGGATTTGCTTAACTGCCAAAAGAGGTCATAAAACCGGGCCCATCTGTCAGATGCCCATCGTTGCTTTCTTTGAGCTCGCTAGCGACTGCCATCACCAAAGGGGAGGGCGCATTTGGGAGAGGAGGAGTAGTGCTGGAGGTGTGAAAGGACGCTGTGGGAATTTGGCGGAATACGGACACTAACGGGAACCAGACCGGATGCCGAACCGAGCCATCTGCCTGCCTTCAAGGACGCTGGCCCTGGGAAAGGAACGGACGGCGGCGTCTGAGGCCCCGCTTTCCCAAAACATCAGAACAGACCCTGATTGGACGCCTCCGACAGGGGGGAGGGTTTGGGACATTGGGAATCACTTTCAATATATGACGTTCGCCCGGTTTTTCTTCAGAGCTTGCCCCGCTCACGCTGCACTCACCATCTCTAGTAAAAGTACCTTTTCTCTAACACCTATGGAGTCAGGGGCCGTTCTTTCTTAGGGAGCGGGCTGTGGCCAGTCTGACAGGCCCAGTTGTTGCTTAACAAATGCCGTGACTGTGACTGTCATTCCAGGTTCAATTACCATCTTAAGTCAAGGACTACAGGTAATCCTCAAGTTACGACAGTTCACTTAGGGACAGGCACCGGGCCTGTGGATACGCGCCTTGCGAAGATCAAGCGAGCCTTTGGTCTCTTGGCCTTCAGTGCGTTCGCACAGAACAGGGCTTTTCAACCAGTGGTACGGGTACCACCTGTGGTACATTGGCACCTGGCAGGTGGTAGGCGACTATCCTAGAAAAGTAGCAGGGGAGGGGAATGAGCTGAACCGGTGGCAGCACTGCACAAGCCTGAGCGAGAGATGGCTGGAGCTGCAGGGCTGTCAGGGCTCAGCGGAAGCCCCAGGATCAGTGCCTCTTTCCAGCTGATTGGCGCTTCTTCGGGGCTGTCAGGGCTCAGTGGAAGCGCCAGGATCAGCGCCAGGCTCCAGCTGGAGCTCGGCGCTGATCCTGGTGCTTCCGCTGAGCCCAGAAGACGCGCTGATCAGGTGGAATGTTGCAACATCTCCAGGGTCTTGTGATTTACATTCAGATGCTTGGCAACTGATTCATATTTATGACAGTCACAGTGTCCCAGGGTCATGTGAAGTGACCAAAACCTGCTGCAACCACCCAGCAGACGGGGGGAATAAAAACCAAATACCCCCTCACCCCCACTGCCAATCCTCAACAGAAATGCTCACAACAATGGAAACCTCGGACAGGAGGAAGAGCGCCCCCGGGTGGGCAGGCAGGTGTCTTGCTCGGCTGTGGCTTGGGGGGGCACTTTTTTCAGTGCCATTGTAACTTCGAACAGTCACTAAGCGAACTGTTGTAAGTCGAGGACTACCTGTACTTTATCACTTTTTTCCTTTTTTTTTTTTTAGTCAAGTTTTTGACACCTTGCTAGGCGACTGGTGGTACTCGGATGTTGCCATATCCTAAAAGTGGTACAATGGGTGAAAAGGTTGAAAAGCCCTGTACTACAGTACCGTGAGATCAGACGAGATCAGTAGCGCGAGACCTCGCGCTACCGATCTCGTGTGATCTCGCGGTTCTTTAGGCCTCTGGTTCTGTGCAAACGGAGGCCTGGACGAGATTTGCGGCAAAAGGTTTTGCAAACAGAGGGAAGGCCTGAAGCACCAAAGCTTTCCCTCCGTTTGCAGAGCCTTTTGCCATGTTTGCAAAAAAGCCTTCGCCACCAAGAACGGAGGCCGGGAGGGGCACGGGCGTCCCTCCGGGCCTCCGTTCACGGCAGCAAAGGCCTTTCCTCAATTTACATGATTCATTCCTAAGAATCCTCGGGTTACAAACGTAATTGACAGGCTCCGTTACATTCGTAACTCGAGGATTACCTGTCCCTGTAATTTGTAAGACTGCAGAACTGCCCTTGAGATGAAAAAGTGGGATATTACAGTGCTGTGTATAGCCGTTTGCAAAGAACAGCCATGGATGCTGGTGGCACAGAGATATGACTAATAAATAAAGAAAACCGCCAGCAAGATTAGCAAAACTGTTTAAAAAACATGTCAGATAGATGTTGGAAATGCAAACATAAGTCAGGTACTTATTACCATGTTTGGTGGACATGTGCCAAAGCAAAGAGTTATTGGAAAAAAAATACATACGTGGCTAGAAAAGATGTTGGGAAAATATGTAGATTTTAAACCTGAACTTTTTTTATTAGGTATAATGCCAGAAAAGACTGATAAACAAAGCACATATTTGATTTTACATGTAAAACAGCGGCAAGAATTATATTCGCGCAGTATTGGAAAAATGAAGAAATACCATCAGATGAAGGAATAATTAAAAACATACTAGAATGTGCAGAGATGGATAGACCGACTTTGAGGTTGAAAGAAAAAAAAGAAACGGAATATTATCAGAGTACAGAGTACAGAAAGAGTACAGAGAAAAGCAACAAAGATGATCAGGGGACTGGAGGCTAAAACATATAAGGAACGGTTGCTGGAATTGGGAATGTCTAGTTTAATGAAGAGAAGGGCGAGGGGGGACATGATAGCAGTGTTCCAATATCTCAGGGGCTGCCACAAAGAAGAGGGAGTCAAGCTATTCTCCAAGGCGCCTGAAGGCAGGACAAGAAGCAACGGGTGGAAACTAATCAAGGAGAGAAGCAACCTAGAACTAAGGAGAAACTTCCTGACAGTTAGAACAATTAACCAGTGGAACAACCTGCCTCCAGA
>NW_015394448.1:14363-19165 GCF_001527695.2 Protobothrops mucrosquamatus
GAAACAATGGTTAGAAACTGTATCAAGGAGAGAAGCAACCTGGAATTAAGGAGAAACTTCTTGACAGTGAGGACAATCAACCAGTGGAATAGCTTGCCTCCAGAAATCGTGGGCGCTCCATCACTGGAGATTTTCAAGAGAAGACTGGACAGTTACCTGTCTGAGATGGTATAGGTCAGTGGTGGCGAACCTATGGCACACGTGCCAGAGGCGGCACTCAGAGCCCTCTCTGTGGGCCCGCACGCCATGCCCCGGAGATGGCAACTGTCCCTCTTCAACCAGCTGCCCACTAAATCGCTGAGGTCCCACATGGCCGGATGCATCCCAGCACCCATGTGCTGGCTGGCCTCTGTGTGCAGGGGCCGATGGTGTCAGGCAGCAGCCGCCCCGGCCCCTGCCTCACCTTGCCCTGTGACAATGGCACCCCCGCCCTGCCTCGTCTCACCCCGCAGGACGAGCCTCCTGCCCACCGCCCCACCTGCCAGAGACCCCCTGGATCTCCCCCAACTCTGCCCAGCCCCCACCGGCGTCCCTCCCCACGAGCAACATCGAGGTGATCACGCCCACCTTGGCCACACCCACCCAACCTGCCATGACCACCACAGCCACACCCACCCAGTGGGCCACGCCCACCTGGCACCCAGCGATAAATAAGTGGGTTTTGGGTTGCAGTTTGGGCACTCGGTCTCTAAAAGGTTCACCATCACTGGTATAGGTCAGTGGTGGCGAATTTATGGCACGGGTGCCAGAGGCGGCACTCTGTGGGGGCGTGCGCCGTCGCCCCAGTCCTAGGCCTTCAGCTGGGTTTTATAAAACCTTTTCACTTTAGGCCTCCGCCGCTGTGTACAAAAAAAAGAGGTTCAATCAATCAGTCAATTTCAATTTCTCGGGGAAAAAAAAAAAGATCTTGCAAAGTTGGAATTGATTGATTGAACTTTTTAGTCCCACCCAGTCTGCCGTTACCACCGCAGCCACACCCACCCAATGGGCCACACCCACCCAATGGGCCACACCCACCCAGCAGCCGACGATGCATAAGTGGGCTTTGGGTTGCAGTTTGGAGACTCGGTCTCTAAAAGGTTCGCCATCACTGGTATAGGTTCTCCTGCTTAAGCATCATTTTACTTCCGGCTTCTGGCAATAAACGCCCATAGCGAACAACGGGTTCGCTTAACAAACAGGGCAGGCTCAATTCTGATCATAAGTCAAAGACTACTTGTGCTGGCTAGGGAATTCTGGGAGTTGAAGTCCTTACTACCTTAAAGTTGCTGCGGTTGAGAGAGGCTGGGCTAAGCAATTCTAGGTAGGGCCGCACCCTCCAATTCCGCATCTCACGTACCCATTCCTTCTGCTGGAAGCCCTCGGCCAGAGCCACTGCCTGGGCACAGGTTTGGGGGCAACCCTCGACCACCCAACTCTGGATCTCCGGGGGCAGGATGGTCAGGAACTGCTCCAGGACCAACAGCTCCAGGATCTGCTCCTTGGTGTGTCTCTCCGGCTTCAGCCACCGGCAGCAGAGGAACCAGAGGCGGCTGCAGGCCTCACGGGGACCCCTAGCCTCCCGGTAGAGGAACTGGCGGAAGTGCTGGCGCTGAATCTCCAGGACGACAGTCTCTGCCTCCGGAAGCCATTCTTTCAACGGCTCGGAGGATTTCAGGTCTCGGTGGGGCCCTTGGGATTCCCCGCCGAAATCGGGCTGGGTTTGGGTCGCCCGTTCTTCTGTGAAGCGCCGGGTGTCTCTGGCCTTCATCTGCCCAGAGGCCGGAAGTATTGCCGAAGAGGCCTGGAGAGACGAGCTCAGCTCTTGTAGGCTTGAGCAGCCAAGTCCAGGAGTCACCACCGTCTTAAGGAAGTCTTTCCACTGAGTGTCCTCAGAAAGGGGAAAGCCCTCCAGGTCCAACTCTTCTTTAATCAAGTCTCTTGGAGACCTTATCAGAAAAGCCCTCGTGTTTCCAGTCTGGGAGGCCCCAGCGTGTTCCCTGCCCTTTGCTCCTGCCCTGGAATCTGCGGTCTCTTCCCATCCTGCCATCTCCTCCTCGGCGGGCACGTCCGTCTCTTCTCCCTGCTCCTCCGGTTCCACGTCCAGGGTCACCTCTGGCTTTCGCCTGGCCTGGATCGCGGGGCCCAAATCCAACAGGGCTCCCTCCTCCATCGCCATCCTGGACAAGGTTAACGGCCAAGCATCAGCCTGCCTTCCGAAGCGTCTCGGCGTGTCTTTCCGGCTGACAGGAAATGGCAAGGTAAGAAGTAGTCAGAAGTAGGCCCCTTGCCCAACGTCAAGAAGCTTCTTTCTGAAAAGAGATTTGGGGTGGGGGGCACAGAAATTAGAACGAGAAGGAAACTACAGGTTGTCAAGGTTGAATTGCTAAGATGGTTGCTAACCTCTGTTGTTGCTCAACTTGCCGTAGAAACAGGGGGGGGAGGGAGAGCTTGGGAAAGAAACGGGAGTTTCAAGAAGCCATCCATGGACCGTGAGACCCGAGGTCATCCAAAACAGGTGTCTGGCGGAGAAGTGGGACCGTCCCCATAACAAGCAGCAAGGATTATAGGAAAGATTTTAGACTGTGCAGAAATGAACAAACTAACTCTAGAAATGAAAGACAAAGAAATTACTGAATTTCACGAGGTATGGGACATGTATTATAGCTGGCTAGAATTAAGGAATAAAAAAGTAAGAGAAGTAATGTAAATAATTGTTAATAAATGTAAGAGATATAGGACACAGTATTGTTAAGGAAAAAGGAAAATGTATTGTGTATTGTGTTTGAAAAATAAAAAATATATTAAAAAACGAACAAACAAACAGACAGGATGTGATTGGGCAATGTGAACACATGGTGGGTGGGGGATATGAAAAGCTATTGTTAACTAACCATATTTTTGCGCAGGAAAACTAGAGATGATTTTGCTTCTTCGGTGCCGGGATGTGTAAAACTGGCAGGAATAGCCAACACCCCAGAAGATCAACTCGGGATCCAAAAAGATCTTGACAAACTCGAAAAATGGGCCCTATCCAACAAAATGAGTTTCAGTGTGGAAAAAAGCAAAGTTTTATATTTGGGCAGGAAAAATCAAAGGTGCAAGTACAGATTGGGCGAGACCTGGCTCAAAAACAGTTAAGTGTGAGAGGGACCTTGGAGTCCTAGTGGACGATTGCTTGACTACGAGCCAACAGTGTGCAGCAGCAGCCAAAAAAGCTAATACAATCTGGGGTTGTATAAACCGAGACATAAGAATCAAGATCACGCAAAGTATTAGTACCACTTTATAAAACCCTAGTAAGACCACCCCTTGAATACTGCAGCCAATTTTGGTCACCATATCACAAAAAGACTCTAGAAAGAGTACAGAGAAGAGCAACAAAGATGATTAGGGGACTGGAGGGTAAAGCATATAAGGAACGGCTGCTGGAATTGGGTATGTCTAGTTTAATGAAGAGAAGGACGAGGGGGGACATGATAGCCGTGTTCCAATATCTCAGGGGCTGCCATAAAGAAGAGGGAGTCAAGCTATTCTCCAAAGCACCTGAGGGCAGGACAAGAAGCAACGGGTGGAAACTAATCAAGGAGAGAAGCAACCTAGAACTAAGGAGAAACTTCCTGACAGTGAGAACAATTAACCAGTGGAACAACCTGCTTCCAGAAGCAGTGAATGCTCCAACACTGGAAGTTTTTAAGAAGAGACTGGACAGCCATTTGTCCGAAATGGTATAGGGTTTCCTGCCTGAGCAGGGGGTTGGACTAGATGATCTTCAAGGTTCCTTCCAACTTTACTACTACTACTACTACTACTACTACTACTACTACTACTACTACTACTACTACTACTATTATTATTATTATTATTATTATTATTATTATTATTAAGATGTTGCGATTTTGGAAAAAGTTCAGAGAAGAGCAACTAAAATGATCAAAGGCCTGGAGATTAAAACATACAAAGAACGGCTGCTGGACCTGGGTTTGGCTAGTCTAAAGAAAAGAAGAAACAGGGGCGACATGATAGCAGTATTCCAGCATTTGAGGGGCTGCCACAAAGAAGAGGGGGTCAAACTATTCTCCAAGGCACCAGAGGGCAGGACAAGAAACAATGGTTGGAAACTGACCAAAGAGAGAAGCAACCTGGAATTAAGGAGAAGCTTCCTAACAGTGAGGACAATTAACTAGCGCAGGGGTAGGCAACCTTGGCTCTTTTATGACTTGTGGACTTCAATTCCCAGAATTCCTGAGCCAGCCATGCTGAGGGGAAAGGGAGAGGATTCCAAGCTGAGCCATGCTGGCTCAGGAATTCTGGGAGTTGAAGTCCACGAGTCATAAAAGAGCCAAGGTGGGCTACCCCTGAACTAGTGGAACAGCTTTGCTTTCAGAAATCGTGGGCGCTCCATCACTGGAAGTTTTTAAGAAGAGACTGGACAGTCACTTGTCTGAGATGGTATATATGTTCTCTTGCTTGAGCGGGGGGCTGGACTAGAAGACCTCCAAGGTCCCTTCCAGCTCCATTCCATTCCATTCAATAAAGATTATCTCTCTTATGGCACCTCAAGACTGTAGTGTTTCTTCAATATTGAATTCGCGAGCCGGACGGTTGACACAGGTAGTCCTCAACTTAAGATCATAACTGAGCCCAAAATTTCTACTGCTAAGTCAGACAGCTGTTCAGTGAGTTTTGCCCCATTTTACAACCTTTCTTGCCACAGTTGTTAAGTGAATCCCTGCAGTTGTTAAGTTAGTAACACGGTTGTTAAGTGTTCTTCTTTGACTCTGCTTATCAGAAAGTCTCTAAAGGGGATCACATGACCTCAG
>NW_015394448.1:20200-21575 GCF_001527695.2 Protobothrops mucrosquamatus
GGGACCCTCAAAAGGCCTCCCTCCCTCCCTCCTTTTTTTTTTTTTTTTTGCAAAGCATGCAGGAAACTGCGAGCTCTGCATAAACCCTAAAGCTTGTCCATTCTGCAGTGATCTCTAGCAACATTGCATCACTTCGCTGTTCCCAGGTTTCTCCAACCTCCTAGCGTGGGAGCCACACTTAAGCTGTTCATTTAAATCTTGTGTGTGTGTGTTCCTTCTCACAACCTCCCTAAGTTAGATTTTGCTGGATCTCATGTGCATCCATCAGGTTTAAGGATTCGACCCCTGGGTCAAACCTAGAAAACGGATAAATTAAATTCCAAAGTTGTTATTATAGTTATGGCTTGTTGCACAATCAGCCAGATGTTTAGACTGGATTTGGAATTTTTAATCCACCTATGGAGTCGTTCTTCCCACAGGCCTGCGATACTATTATCATCATCAACAACCACAACAACCTGGCTCAAAAACAGTAACTGTGTGAGAGAGTCTTAGTGGACAATCACTTAAACATGAGCCAGCCGTGTGTGGCAGCAGCCAAAATAGCTAATACAATCCTGGGTTGTATAAACAGAGGCACAGAATCAAGATCAGGGGGTTGGACTAGATGACCTTCAAGGTCCCTTCCAACTTTACTACTACTACTATTATTATTATTATTATTATTATTATTATTATTATTATTATTATTATTATTATTATTATTATTATTATTATCACGTGAAGTATTAGTACCCTTTATAGAACCTTAGTAAGGCCACACCTGGAATATTTGCATCCAGTTTTGGTCACCACCTTACAAAAAAGATGTTAAAACTTTGGAAGAAGTGCAAAGAAGAGCAACTAGGATAATTAAAGGCCTGGAGACTAAAACATATGAAGAACGGTTGCAGGATTTGGGAATGGCCAACCTAGAGAGAAGAAGGACTAGGGGGGGGGAAGACATGATAGCAGTATTCCAATATCTGAGGGGGTGCCACAAAGAAGAGGGGGGTCAAATTATTTTCCAAAGCACCAGAGGGCAAGACAACGAGTGGAAACTAATCAAGGAGAGAAGCAACCTGGAATTAAGGAGAAACTTTTTAACAGTGAGGACAATTAACCAGCTTTGCCTTCAGACGTTGTGTGGGTGGATCATCACTTTTAAGAAAGAGACTGGACAGCCACCTGTCTGAAATGGTATAAGGTCCGCTGCTTGAGCAATGGGGCTGGACTAGAAGATCTCCAAGGTCCCCTTCCAGCTCTATTCCGATTCTGATCATTATTATTACTACGTCGGGTGAGACGGCGGGAAGCGGATACAGCAGGAAAGATCGCTGGGGAGGATGGGGTTTGTCATTATCTGAAAGCGAAGGGGAGGATGGATGGGGCTTAA
>NW_015394448.1:23844-26446 GCF_001527695.2 Protobothrops mucrosquamatus
TGTGCGTATGCTATTCTTGCTGCCGTTGTTGTATGTAGAATTAAGTGCCGTATTTCTTTACTATATTTTCTGTTTAAAATACCCAGCAAAAAGATCTCTGGTTTCCAGTCTACAGGTTGGTCTATTATTTCTTCCATCCATCTTCTTATTTTAGTCCAGTATTTTTTTGCAACTGGGCATGTCCACCATAGATGATAATATGTTCCGTGTGCAGTACTGCATTCTAACCACTGTTCCACCAGGGCTCTTCAAAACATATTCTTCAAAGTTTTTTTTCACATCCATAGTGCTTTTTTTCAACCTTAGCATCTTCAACATGTGTAACTTCAATTCCCCATCTAGCATGGTTCAGTTTAAAGGTGCAGGTGTGTTTCTGGGTAATAAAAATAAGATTTCCATAGGATCTATGACAGTGATGGTGAACCTTTTACAGACCGAGTGACCAAAAACTGGCCTCGCCCCCACTCTACCCTTCTGCCCCGCCCCTGCTCTGCCCCCCCATCCCCTGGCCCACCTGCCCACAGGACCACTCACCGCCTCCAGGGCCCGCCGCAGATCGCCCAGGCAGCCCAGCAGCGCTATGGCAGCCACACCCTCTGCCTGTGCCCCACAGCATCAACTGCATGATGGGGTGTGAGGGCAGAGTCTTGTCTACGCTGCCTGGCTGCCATGACCTTGGCTGCGCTGCTCTGTGTGGGCCACGCTTGGGGGCGACTCTCCTTCAGGGGGGCTGCTGGAGAGGAGGGGATCACGGGGGGAGGCAAGGCTGGGACAACTGCACATGTGCCCACAGAGAGGACTCCGAGTGCCGCCTCTGGCACCCGTGCCATAGGTTCGCCACCACTGATCTATGATAAGGCAACTAGAGTGATTGTATAGAAAAGAAATATTATATTGATGTGATTATTATTTTTAGGAACATTGGGAAATATATATATATATTTAATTGTTATCTATCAAAACAATAAGAATTGTATTAAACTCCATGTTTGCAAAAGAGGGTATTTTGGGAAGAGAGGAAATCAACTAAAACCATTATGTGGATTATGGATTATAGAAATCGATTGTTAGTGATTGTTTTACAAATGTAAACCCAGACAACACACTGTTCACCAATATATTTTATTGGTTTTTTAAAAAATATAAATCACTTAATGATTTATATTTTAAAAAATCAATAAAATATATTACAAAAATAATAATAATAATAATATTTCCCAGTTTTACTATGGAAATATGGTGGAGATCTATTGCACGGATTCCCAAAAGCTGGTTCTTACGATAGGTTTGACTGAAGGACTAAATCAACTAATTTTCTGGGTTGATTCCAGCTCAGCCTTTCGCTCTTAGGCCAGAGAGCCGACAAGCACAGAGATGACCAGGGCAGTAAGGTAGAAAAATGAAATTATAAAGCCCCAGGGGGGAGCGCTAACAGTCTGCTCTGGCTTTAACTGACCTGGGGCCAGATGGCTCTCCAGATTGCAGTGAGCTTTCTTCAGACCCCTCCCTGACCCCTCCCCTCCACCAGGAAAGGGGTCAGGAGAGGGCTTTAAATGTCAAAGGGCTCCCCCCCCCATTGTAAAGATCTTCCTAATTAGACAGAGATCAGGTTGGGGGAAAGAATCAAGAAAGTCAAGCAATTGCACTTCTGAAGCCCCCTTTATAATTAATTCATTTACGAAACTTATTTATGAAATCTATGGGCTGGCCCCATCTACGACAACTCTGATTATGAAAACGAAAATAATATAATAATAATAATAAAGTTGGAAGGGATCTTGGAGGTCATCTAGTCCTATTCCCGGCTCAGACAGGAAACCCTATACCATTTCGGACAAATGGCTGTCCAGTCTCTTCTTAAAAACTTCCAGTGTTGGAGCATTCATCCCTTCTGGAGGCAGGTTGTTCCACTGGTTAATTGTTCTCACTGTCAGGAAGTTTCTCCTTATTTTTAGGATTAGTTTCCACCTGTTACTTCTTGTCCTGCCTTCAGGCGCTTTGGAAAATAGCTTGACTCCCTCTTCTTTGGGGCAGCCCCTGAGATATTGGAACACTGCTATCATGTTCCCCGTCGTCCTTCTCTTCATTAAACTAGACATACCCAATTCCAGCAACGATGGCAGTCTCTTGACTTTCCCACCCATGGATGGGGGTGAGCAAATGCGAAGCAAGTACTCAAAATTAACAGAGTAAAACGAATGCAACTAGTCCTCAACTTACAACAGTTTGTTTGGTGACTGTTCAAAGTTAGAACGACGCTGAAAAAGTGACTTATGACCGTTTTTCACATGAACGACTGTTGCAACATCTCCATGATCGTGTGATCAAAGTCCGGAGGCTTGGCAACTGACTCATATTTATGACGATTGCAGTGTCCCGTGTGTGTGTGTGTGTGGGTCGTGTGATCCCCTTTTGCGACCTAACAAGCAAAGGCAATGGGGAAGCCAGATTCACTTAACAACCGGCTTACTAACTTATCAACTGCAGGGATTCACTTAACAACTGAGGCAAGAAAGCTCGCAAAATGGCGCAAAATTCACTTAACAAACGTCTCACTTAACGACGTAAATTTTGGGCTCAATTGTGGTCGTTAAGTCAAGGA
>NW_015394449.1:0-4456 GCF_001527695.2 Protobothrops mucrosquamatus
CATTGAGCTACAAGTAAACTTGCAGCAGTTATCAAGTTCAACATCAAATCCATTTCTTTTTTATCCAGATCTTCCATAATACCCAGCAGAAATATCTGCGGCTTAAACTTTATCTTTTTCTTAAAAATATTTTGAATATTCCACCATATCTTTATCCAGAATGCCTTAACTCCCCTGCATGTCCACCACATATGAAAATAAGTTGCATCTAACCTCATTGGAGGTTTTTAAGAAGAGATTGGACAGCCACTTGTCTGAAATGATATGGGGTCTCCTGCTTGAGCAGAGGGTTGGATTAGAAGACCTCTAAGGTCCTTCCAGCTATTCTATTCTATTCTATTCTATTCTATTCTATTCTATTCTATTCTCTATTCCATATTCTATTCTATTCTATTCTATTCTATTCTCTATTCCATATTCTATTCTATTCTATTCTATTCTA
Organism: Protobothrops mucrosquamatus; assembly: GCF_001527695.2. NCBI lineage: Eukaryota > Metazoa > Chordata > Lepidosauria > Squamata > Viperidae > Protobothrops > Protobothrops mucrosquamatus. The sequence goes on from NW_015394449.1 coordinate 443, forward strand.
TTCTATTCTATTCTATTCTATTCTATTCTATTCTATTCTATTCTATTCTATTCAGGTCTAGTCTAGTCTAGTCTAGTCTAGTCTAGACTAGTCTATTTCTATTCTATTCCTTATTTTAATTCTATTCTATTCTATTCTATTCTATTCTATTCTATTCTATTCTATTCTATTCTATTCTATTCTATTCTACAATACCCCAATGAAGGAACAATGATCAAAGAGCCTGTAGGGTTCCTTTTGCCTTAAAAGTGCCTTGTGGGGTCCCTACTCACCCCTCTTCCCCCATTAGGATCCTCAAAAAAAACCCCTTCCTGCCGAGTCTTTCACTCCACCTCATGGACACCAAGTTGTTTCTCCATTGCGCAGATATCTATGCCAGGCCACTGGAAACTCTGGCAACGCTGGACGTGAAGGTGAACCAAGAGGAATTCGTACAGGTGAGGAGGAGGGGGAGGGGGGAGGAGAAGGAGAAAGAGGAGGAGGAATAACATTTTCCCAGGAGAGATGGTGGGCTTGGGACCCTCCCCTCTACAAAGAATTGAGATGATACAGAAGTGGGAAATGCAGCATATAAGGAACGGTTGCTGGAATTGGGTCTGTCTAGTTGAAAGAAGAGAAGGACGAGGGGGGACATGATAGCAGCCTTCCAGTATCTCAGGGGCTGCCCCAAAGAAGAGGGAGTCAAGCTGTTCTCCAAAGCACCAGAAAGGCAGGACAAGAAGCAACGGGTGGAAACTAACCAAGGAGAGAAGCAACCTGGAACTAAGGAGGAATTTCCTGACAGTGAGGACAATTAACCAGTGGAACAACCTGCCTCCAGAAGCGGTGAATGCTCCAACACTGGAAGTTTTTAAGAAGAGACTGGACAGCCATTTGTCTGAAATGATATAGGGTTTCCTGCCTGAGCAGGGGGTGGGACTCGATGACCTCCAAGGTCCCTTCCGACTTTATTATTATTATTATTATTATTATTATTATTATTATTATTATTATTATTATTATTATTATTATTATTATTATTATTATTATTATTATTATTATTATCGTGGTCGCCACGATGTAAAAAAGATGTTGAGACTCTTGCAGAGAAGAGCAACAAAGATGATCAGAGGTCTGGAGGCTAAAACATAGAAGGAACGGTTGCAGGAATTGGGTATGTCTGGTTTCATGAAGAGAAGGACGAGGGGGGATATGATAGCAGCCTTCCAATATCTCAGGGGCTGCCCCAAAGAAAAGGGGGTCAAGCTATTCTCCAAAGCACCTGAAGGCAGGACAAGAAGCAACAGATGGAAACCAATCAAGGAGAGAAGCAACCTAGAACTGAGGAGAAACTTCCTGACAGTGAGAACAATTAACCGGTGGAACCACCTGCCTCCAGAAGTTGTGGGTGCTCCATGTCTGGAGGGTTTTAGGAAAAGACCGGACAGGTCGCAATATTTCGTCATTTTTTCCAGTTCTTTTTCTCTGACTCTGGCATCTCCTGGTACAGCGATATCAATCAGCTGTACACTTCGGTTCTCTACAACTGCGATATCCGGCACAATTCACTTAAGCAACTGCAGTGATTTGCTTAACAACCGTGGCAAAAAAAAAAAAGAGGTTGCGCAATCGGGGTGTGTGTGTGACTTATTTAACGGCTGCCTCATTTAGCAACAGAGATTCAGATCCCCATTGAGGTCGTAAGCTGAGGACCCCCCTGCCTATGGCGCCCCGAATTCCTTGGGAGAATATGAATGTGGCGGGAAAGGTGGGGAGCCAGGAGAAGCGAATTAACCGGGGAACAAAATGCGATACTGTTTTTCTTCCTTCTTTCTTTCCTCTTTTCACCCCCCAGTATCTCCTTTCTTATGTCAAAAACTTCACCAGCGACCTCTTCCAGGAGCTGTTGAAGCATCTGCTCCAATCTTCTCACGATGCCCGCAACACCATCCGACACGACGTCTGGAGGCAGATGTTCGTCCAGCTGTTCCTCGATTGTGAATATGGACAGGTATAGCCGACGGCTCCTTAGAGAAGACAGAATAACAGAGCTGGAAGGGACCTTGGAGGTCTTCTAGTCCAGCCCCCTGCTAGAGCAGGAAACTTATAGGGCTTCTTGCCTGAGCAGGGGGTTGGACTAGAAGACCACCAAGGTCCCTTCCATTGTATTCTATTCTATTCTATTCTATTCTATATTCCATTCTATATTCTATTCTATTCTATTCTATTCTATTCTATTCTATTCTATTCTATTCTAGTCTAGTCTAGTCTAGTCTAGTCTAGTCTAGTCTAGTCTAGTCTAGTCTAGTCTTCTATTTTCTATTCTATTCTTCTATTTTCTATTCTATTCTTCTATTCTTCTATTCTTCTATTCTTCTATTTTCTATTCTATTCTATTCTATTCTATTCTATTCTATTCTACTCTATTCTACTCTATTCTTCCTGGTTTGCAGCTCACCTCCTTGGTAGAGCAGCTAGGTTTTCACCGGGTTTCCTAGGATCTCCCGTCACGGTTTGGTGGAGGCCCAGCAAACTCACGAAAAGTCGACTTACTCCCGATGTCGGTTCTTCTCTTCTCCTAGATAGGACTCTTGGACAGAGCGAAGGTCTTGTCGCTCCTGGAGAAGTTCTACCGCAGCAGCTCGGACCTGGCCAAGGAGATTTATTGTAACCCCAAAAAATGTAAGCGGGACTAGGGGTTGACCGGGCCAAGGTGGTCCTAACCTCCGTCTCTGAAGGTCCATTTGAAGCCAACGTTCCCTGCGCTTCCTCTTTCTCTTAGGGCCCATCGCTGAACTGGACGACATAGACCTGACGGAGTTTTGGGGCAACCTGGAGCCAGACGATGAAGAGGAACCTCCAGAGGAACCACCTACCCCTGAGCGTACATTATCTCAGGAAGCCATCTACCTCAACAGGAAGCTGAAGGGCATTCTTTCTGATGAGCAAGCAGCCCTTGGCGCCAACGGAGAACCAGCCGTCCACGAGCTGGAAGACGCCGAGATGGAGCAGCAGGTCAGCCCACCGGAAGCGGCGACTGAAGATGTCCCTACAACAGCCACCCAAGACGAAGCAGAAGAACCTCAAGCAGAAATGCCAGCGTCTGAGCCGGAACCCCAGGTGGCAGAGGCTGAAGAGGCGCCCGAAGCTACCACAGAGCCCACCACTGAAGAAGTGGAGAGACCTGCTGGTGAAGAAGCTGCCCCAGAAGACCATCCAGGGACACCGCTTGAGCCCCTTTTGGAAGGAGAAGAAGTTGTGAAGGAAGTCAAGTCAGAAGAGGCCATCTTGGCTTCGCCTTCCCAGGTGGCAGCTCGGGTGCAGAAGATCTTGGACGACGAGGAAGAACCTGTCCCCAAGTCTCCCTCGGTGGAGAAGGACCTTGCTCCAAAGGGAACGGAAGCGGAAGGGACAGATGGGCAGGAAGAGCCAGAAGAGAAAGCAGAGCTTGGAACAGAGGTAGAGGAAGAGGAGGCAGGTGGACAGGCCAAGCCAGAAGAGAAAGCAGAGGTAGATGGCCAAGGACCAGTGGGCCCCAAGGACCAGGCTGCTACTGGAAAAGACAAAGTGCCAGGAGTCTTGGATACAAGTATGGCATGGGTCTCTTCATAGCCTTGTTAGATACGTTAGTGCAGGGGTAGGCAACCTTGGCTCTTTTATGACTGGTGGATTTCAACTCCCAGAATTCCTGAGCCAGCGTGGGGGAACTATGGCCCCCTTTGTGGACTTCAACTCCCAGAATTCCTGAGCCAAGAAGGGGAACTATGGCCCCTTCATGACTCGTGGACTTCAACTCCCAGAATTCCTGAGCCAGCGTGGGGGAACTATAGCCCCTTCATGACTGGTGGACTTCAACTCCCAGAATTCCTGAGCCAAGAAGGGGAACTATGGCCCCTTCATGACTCGTGGACTTCAACTCCCAGAATTCCTGAGCCAGCATGAGGGAACTATGGCCCCCTTCATGACTCGTGGACTTCAACTCCCAGAATTCCTCAGTCAGCATGGGGGAAACTTTGGCCCCTTCATGACTCGTGG
>NW_015394449.1:4671-9056 GCF_001527695.2 Protobothrops mucrosquamatus
GCATGGGGAAACTATGGCCCCTTTATGACTGGTGGACTTCAACTCCCAGAATTCCTGAGACAGCATGGGGGAACTATGGCCCCTTCATGACTGGTGGACTTCAACTCCCAGAATTCCTGAGCCAGCATGGGGGAACTATGGCCCCTTCATGACTGGTGGACTTGAACTCCCAGAATTCCTGAGCCAGCATGGGGGAACTATAGACCCCTCATGACTGGTGGACTTAACTCCCAGAATTCCTCAGCCAGTATGGGGGAACTATGGCCCCTTCATGACTGGTGGACTTCAACTCCCAGAATTCCTGAGCCAGCGTGGCTCAGCTTGGAAACCTCTCCCTTTCCCCTCAGCATGGCTGACTCAGGAATTCTGGGAGTTGAAGTCCACGAGTCATGAAGGGGCCACAGTTCCCCCATGCTGGCTCAGGAATTCTGGGAGTTGAAGTCCCCTTTATGACTCGTGGTCATAAAGGGGGGCCATAGTTCCCCCATGCTGGCTCTGGAATTCTGGGAGTTGAAGTCCACGAGTCATAAAAGAGCCAAGGTTGCCTACTCCTGCACTAGTGGGTTCCCAACCCCCGGGCCGTGTCCCAGTACCAGGCCGCGGCATGCCAGCAACCGATCCGCACAAACAAGCAAAGCCCCATCCGCGGGATGCAGGCAGCACACAAAACCACGCACTCTCTGGTCCGTGGAAAAACCTCTCTCCACGGAACCAGTGGTCCCTGGTGCCCAAAAGATTGGGGACCTCTGTGTTAGTTAACAGAATAACAGAGTTGGAAGGGACTTTGGAGGTCATCTAGTCCAACCCCCTGTTCAGGCAGGAGGCCCTCCACCATTTCAGACAGATAGTTGTGCAATCTCTTCTTTAAAACCTCCAGTGTTGGAGCACCCACAACTTCTGGTGGCAAGCTGTTCCACTGGTTAATTGTCCTCACTTTTAGGAAGTTTCTCCTTAATTCCAGGTTGCTTCTCTCCTGGATTAGTCAACTCTTTGCTCAGGCAGGAGACCCTAGCTAGACTATTCCGGACAAATGGCTGTCCAGTCTCTTCTTAAAAACCTCCAGTGTTGGAGCATTCACAACTTCTGGAGGCAGGTTGTTCCACCGGTTAGGAATTGTTCTCACTGTTAGGAAATTTCTTCTTAATTCTAGGTTGCTTCTCTCCTTGGTTAGCTACCTTCCGTTGCTTCTTGTCCTGCCTACAGCTACTTTGGACAATTCACCCTTGATAGTTAACTGCAGGGCTCTCTCCTTACCTGGACGCAACAATGATGGCCTGTTTTACAGACTAGGATTAATAGAGAACAATTAATCCATGGAACAGCTTGCTTCCCGGAATTGTGGCGCTTCATCACTTGAGGTCTTCAAGAAAGTCCAGTTGCCTCCTGAAAAAACATCTTTGAGACTTTGGGGAATTAAAGACTATCCCTCTTAAAGCATGCTGCCCAGGGAATTCTGGGAATTGAAGTCCACTCATCTTAAGGTTGAGTAACACTGTTGTAGACTCTCTCCAATCAAAGTTCATTTTCAGAGAATGGTTTTAGAATATTCTTAGTAAGGACCTGATTCTTCTGAAGGTCTTCTCTTCCTGGAACAGACTTTTCATGAATTATGGCAACACTGAATTCTAAACATGGTTTCTTAACCCACTTCAGCCAGGAATGATGGGTTTTGAAGTCCAGAAGGAAAGGTTAGCCCAGGGGTGTCCACACTGCTTAGTTATCAAGAAAACCTTTCCTGGATTAAATTCGGACCAGAACCTTTAGCTAGACCGTGTGGCAGACAAAGAAAAGCTTTAATAATGGAGACCTCAAACAGTCACTATTTTGTCAAGGAGAAATTTCTGATGCAGAATATTGAATATATATAAATGCTCGGAGAGTTATGCTCAAATGCGTTCTAATGCTCCCTCTACTGGTCATCCATAATTGCAACTTACTAAGATTGATAGAGTTGGTTTCCAGCTTTAAAAACGTAGATTTGGGGGCAGTAAAAACAGTATTTCCCAATTTACAGGAATGTGGACTTCAACTCCCAGATTTCCATAGCAAGCAAGACCATTGATGAGAATTCTAGGAGCAGGCTAGCTGGGGGATTCTGGGAGTGGAAGCCCACCCTTCTTAAAGCATGCTGGCTGGGGATTCTGGGAGTGGAAGTCCTCCCCTCTTAAAGCAGGCTGGCTGGGGGATTCTGGGAGTGGAAGTCCATCCCTATTACAGCATGCTGGCTGGGGAATTCTGGGCATTGAAGTCCACCCCTCTTAAAGCAGGCTGGCTGGGGGATTCTGGGAGTCGAAGCCCACCCCTCTTAAAGCAGGCTGGCTGGGGGATTCTGGGAGTCGAAGCCCACCCCTCTTAAAGCATCCTGGCTGGGGAATTCTGTGAGATGAAGTCCACCCCTCTTAAAGTATGCCGGCTGGGGAATTCTGGGAGTGGAAGTCCAGTCCTCTTACAGCATGCTGGCTGGGGAATTCTGGGTGTTGAAGTCCACCCATCTTAACGCATGGCTGGCTGGAGAATTCTGGGAGTCGAAGCCCACCCCTCTTAAAGCAGGCTGTCTGGGGAATTCTGGGGGTGGACGGAGGAGTACAAACAGATTGGAAACCGCAGGGAATTCTAATCAAAGGTGGTGATTGTCCACCCTCCATCCTTCCCTGCTTTGAATTTTTCTCTTTCAGAACAGGCTTCGGTGCCCCCCAGCCAAGCCAGCCTTCATTGGCCCCCCGGCCAAGCCAGCTTGGAGAGGACCCAAGGACCTCAGCGGATCTACGGGGAAGTCTGGTCAGGTACTTGCAACCCTCCATCGCCTTCCCGCCCACGTTGTCAGAAGAGCTAAAACTTGATTCGCCTGTTTTCCTTACATTTTGGACTTCTTTGTCAAACACGTTGGTAGCCCGGCCCAATTCACGCAGAGGTGACTTACAAAATTTAGGAAATTCACTACGCGGGTAATCCTCGACGTACGACAGCAACATTTCTGTGGCTGGGCGAAACAGTCGCTAAGTGAATTTTGCCCCCATTGTGTGATCTTGCTTGCCACCGTTGTTAAACGAATCGCTGCCGTTGTTAAGTCAGCCACACGGTTGTTAAGTGAATCTGGCTTCCCCCCCCATTGACTTGGCTTGTCCGACGGTCGCAAAAGGGGATCCCGTGAGACCCCCGGGGGACACCGCGACTGTCGTAACTACGAGTCGGTCGCCAAGCGTCTGAATTTTGATCCGCCGAAGGCTGCAATTTGTCGTAAGTGGGGGAAAAGGTCGTAAGTCAGTGCCGCTGTAACCTCGAACAGTCACTAAATCAGGGGTCTTCCAACTTGGCCCTTTTAGGACTTGTGGACTTCGACTCCCAGAATTCCTCAGCCAGGCACGTGTGCCTGGCTGAGGAATTCTGGGAGTCGAAGTCCACAAGTCCTAAAAGGGCCAAGTTGGAAGACCCCCTGCTTGTAGACTTCAACTCCCAGAATTCCTCAGCCAGCGTACCTTGCTGAGGAATTCTGGGAGTCGAAGTCCACAAGTCCTAAAAGGGCCAAGTTGGCAGACCTCTGCTTGTGGACTTCAACTCCCAGAATTCCTCAGCCAGCATACCTAGCTGAGGAATTCTGGGAGTTGAAGTCCACAAGTCATCAAAGGGCCAAGTTGGAAGACCCCTGCACTAAATGTTGTAAGTTACCTGTATACTAAAAGTTCATGAAACCCCGCCTCCCTTGCCGACAGTAACAGCCTTATCAAATCAGCCCCTTGATGGGCACCATCGCCATGTGGGGTGCTCAGGATGGCTGATGAAAACACATTTTTTGGGACTAGGGTTGCCAGGTCTGCTTCCAAAAAATAGCGGACAAGCGGGAGGGGGGGGGTTAAGTAGTAAAAAAAAGTAGACTGTACAGCTTTAGATTACGTACCATTTCATCCTAAAGCTTTTGAATAAAAAAAAATGTCCACTATTTTGTGAAAAAAAATAGTGAACATAATGTGAAAAAAGTGGACTGTCCACTCAAATAGTGGACACCTGGCAACCCTATTTGGGACTTTGGGGAAAAGGGGGCTAACTGGACTTTCCGGAGTTGTTTGTGGCGTGATGACTGCTTTGTGCTCCCCCAGGCACTTTCGAGACGGCAGATCTGACCTTCAAGTACGCGGATTACGGCAAGGAGGTCCGAGAGGATTGGAACAAAGAGGACTCCAGGTTTTCAGGTTTATTTTTAATTATTTTATTATTATTTACTTATTGCAGGTAGTCCCCCCCTACCCCTCCCTCCCTCCCTCCCTCCGTCCCTCACTTCCCACCTTTTCCCTTCTTTCCTTCCATCCTTCCCATCTTTTTTCTTTTTCCTTCTTTCCTTCCTCCGATCCCCCTTCCTTCCTTCCTTCCTTCTCATCTTTTTCCCATTC
>NW_015394449.1:9698-12082 GCF_001527695.2 Protobothrops mucrosquamatus
TTCCTTCTTGCCTTCCTTCCTTTCTTCCATCCATCCCAACATTTTCCTTTCCTTGTCTCCTTCCTTGCTCCCCCCTCCCCCTCTCTTTCCTTTCCTTCTTTCCTTCCTTCCTCCCTCCTTCCCCCTCTCTTTCTTTTCTTTCTTTCTTTCTTTCGGCGGCCCTGTTTGGAACAGGTACTGGGCTGAGGCACAGGGGCTGGGGATCCCTGGTATAAGGTCTACAGCCTTGGGCAGCGGGCTAGACTAGAAGACCTCCACGGTCCCTTCCAGCCCCCCGGATTCCATGACCCACCTGTGTCCCAGCCCTGCTTCTCCTCCTCTCTTGCTCCGCCCTCGGCCCTGCCGGCTGTTGGTCAACGGAGCTGCAGGATGTGTTTCTCTTTCCAGATCTCCGCCTGGGGATGATCGAAATCCAGACTCGGGGCCCCCCGGTCTCCCTCAGCCCCTTTGAGAAGAGCTCCCTCAACCTGCCCCAGTTCGTGCAGCTGATGGAGACCTTCGTGGGCGAGGGGACGTCCCTGCCGAGGCTGAAGAAGGCGGTCGAGTCCCTGAAGAAGGGCTACCTGCAGACGGAGGCTGAGAGGTTCAGCCAGCTGGAGAAGGTAAATGCCACGCAGCCCCCTGTCCCCCCCCCCAATTGGTCCTCATTTACAGGTGGTCCTGGACTTACAACCGTTCCTTTAGTGGCTGTTCAAAGTTATGACGGCGCCGAAAAAAGGGACTTATGAACGTTTTCACACAACCCTTGCAGCATCCTGATGGTCATGTGATCAAAATTCGGATGCTTTCGGAGGCATGGGTATCTGAGTGTCCTTTGGAATAGAATAGAATAGAATAGAATAGAATAGAATAGAATAGAATAGAATAGAATTACAGGATAGAGTAGAGTAGAGTAGAATAGAGTAGAATAGAATAGAAATAGAAATAATAGAATAGAATAGAATTACAGGATAGAGTAGAGTAGAGTAGAATAGAATAGAATAGAATAGAATAGAATTTGGAATAGAATTTGGAATAGAATAGAATAGAATAGAATAGAATAGAATAGAATAGAATAGAATAGAAAATAGAATAGAAAATAGAATAGAATAGAAAATAGAATAGAATAGAAAATAGAATAGGAATGGAATGGAATGGAATGGAATAGAACAGAACAGAACACAACAGAACAGAACAGAACAGAACAGAACAGAACAAAACAAAACAGAACAGAATAGAATAGAAAATAGAATAGAAAATAGAATAGAAAATAGAATAGGAATGGAATAGAATAGAATAGAATAGAATAGAATAGAATAGAATAGAATGGAATGGAATGGAACGGAACGGAACGGAACGGAACGGAACGGAACGGAACGGAACAGAACAGAATAGAATAGAATAGAAAATAGAATAGAAAATAGAATAGGAATGGAATGGAATGGAATAGAATAGAATAGAATAGAATAGAATAGAATAGAATAGAATAGAATAGAATAGAATAGAATAGAATAGAATAGAATAGAATAGAATAGGAATGGAATGGAATAGAATAGAATAGAATAAAATAGAATGGAATGGAACGGAACGGAACGGAACGGAACAGAACAGAACAGAACAGAACAGAAAAGAAAATAGAATAGAATAGAATAGAATAGAATAGAATAGAAAATAGAATAGAAAATAGAATAGAAAATAGAATAGGAATGGAATGGAATGGAATGGAATAGAATAGAATGGAATAGAATAGAATCTGGAAGGGACCCTGGAGGTCTTCTAGTCCAGCCCCCTTGCTCGAGCAGGAAAACCCTCAATCATGTGACTGTCCAGCCTCTTCTTAAGGTAAGGTAAGGTAAGATAAGATAACCTTTATTGTCATTTTTTTACTGTGGGCACAACGGCACACCTCAAAAATGAAATTTAGTTGCCCGCTCTCAAAGTGAAACACATACATTGTAGAGATGGGGACCAGGTAGAGGTCGTGAGCAACAAACTGCCCTTCCAATGCCTGCGTGCCTCTTCTCTCTACATGATCTCATCCATTCACATCACCATGGCAATGTGGGAAACTACCCCAGGCTGGTACATGATATCACCTGGTTCACATGATATCAGCTAGGTTACATCAACAGGATGTGGCAGAAGACTGCTCCCTGTCTGGGGCCTCCTAGCTGGTATATTCTTAAGGATTGGCAAGGGGTTTCACCAATAGAACTGTTGTTGCTAGGCTGATGCCATCTTACTTTTTTGCTGCTTGGAATACCTGTATAAAAGGAATAAACACTGCGAAGGCAGTCAGCCATATTTGCACCCTGCTATGACTGGTCACTGATTCCTTCAATACATGACACACACCTAAACATACTAGACTCCTAAACATAAAGACTTCCAGTGTTGGAGCATTC
>NW_015394450.1:0-3915 GCF_001527695.2 Protobothrops mucrosquamatus
TTTAGTGACAGCCTGGGGGATTTCTACTGTATGGGTTGTATGTGTGTCTTTTAACTGTGATAGGCCTCAAAATGTTGGGCAATTTTTTTGTCTTCAGCAACGAGGGAACACAATAAAGGGATGTGTAGACTGCAAGTCACCCACCCCTGTTTTGTACAAGTGGAGAGACATAATCGTCGCTAGAAAACCTTTAGCTTGGGTTTTTTTTTAACCTGGTTTATTTTCACTGTTTTCCCCGAATTCGTAGTCTATCACCATACTATCTTATTTTTAGTCTCACGAAAAATTAAAAGCACAATGCATTTTACTGTGTGCCATATTTCCTGTTTTGTATTCCACCTTTTGGACATAAATTTGAATATAAATGTTTGTTTTTTTCCCTTTTCGGAGGAACCCCAGAACGCCTCTTACCTTTGAGATACTCGGGAAAAGTAATCCTGGTTCAAGGAGGAGAGTTGCTGCTCCAGCCGGAAAATTCGGAAGGCCAAGTACGATGAGGACAACACCAAAAGGCAGATTCTGTGGATCAAGACCCCAGAGAGAGACCCCCCCACACTTTAGATCTGAGCCTGAGCGGGAATCAGAAAGCCACAGGGGAAAAAATGGGAAAGCTCATCCTTTGGACTTACAACACTATGAAGATTTTCAGCAGCTGATAATCAGCTGGTCTCAATTCTGCTTTGTAGCTTTGGTCCACTACTAACTCCTCCTCCTCCTCTTCCTCCTCCTCTTCCTCCTCAGAGTTTATTGTACTTTCTGAAACAGAAGCAAATAGGGAGAAACTCAGATCACACAGAACACCAACCTGGAGATGATAATGTTCCTCCAAGGGTTTGTTGAAAGAGCTCGGTTGCTATTCTGACGTCGTAATTTCACCTGCAACCAAACCACACCTGCAAGCTACGGTTTTAGTTGCAATTCAACCCCTCCTTCCATCGGAACTGATGTCCTTGGAGCACGGCACTCTCTGGACCAGCCCAGGAAGATGCTGTCCCTCCATCCCAGAAGGTCCTTCCTAATTCCCCCCCCACCTGATGCCAAGGGCTCCTCCAAGTTGCAGGAGTTGTCCTTAGCACTGAGGTTGCTGATCGAAGTTCGGTGGATACACTGGAAGCCGGAATCTGGGAGGGTGAGGGAGAGCGACGCCGAGGACCTCCTCCACTTCAGCTCTGGGACAATGACCTCCTGTGGAAAGCATGTTCACGGTGGATGAAAGCAAGCCACAACTGCCTGAATGTTTAGTGGGTGGGGTTTTTTTTGTTTTTTAATAATAATAATAATCATCATTATCATCATCATCATCCACATCTGCCTATCTCAGATCCTTGGTAAGGACTTGATAGGTAGACAAAATGCCAAATCCAGTCTGAACATCTGGCTGACTGTGCAATGATCCATAATAATAATAATAATGATGATGATGTTGGAAGAGACCTTGGAGGCCCTCTAGTCCAACCCCCTGCTCAGGCAGGAAACCCTACACCATTTCAGACAAATGGCTGTCCAGTCTCTTCTGAACAACTTCCAGTGTTGGAGCATTCACCGCTTCTGGAGGCAGGTTGTTCCACTGATTAATTGTTCTAACTGTCAGGAAGTTTCTCCTTAGTTCTAGGTTGCTTCTCTCCTTGATTAGTTTCCATCTGTTGCTTCTTGTCCTGCTTTCAGGCGCTTTGGAGAATAGCTTGACTGCCTCTTCTTTGGGGCAGCCCCTGAGATACTGGAACACTGCTATCATGTACCCCCTCGTCCTTCTCTTCGTTAAACTAGACATACCCAATTCCAGCAACCGTTCCTTATATGCTTTAGCCTCCAGTCCCCTAATCATCTCTTCTCTGCACTCTTTATTGCTCTTCTCTGCACTCTTTCTAGAGTCTCAACATCTATTTTATTTTTATTGAGACATCAAAGTTAGTGACCCAGAAGGAGATCAGCGAAGTACTTCTGACTCTTGTCTCCAAGGTGCTTTTCAAAAGCCAACTGGACTTTCTTCGTTTTTCCTTGAAGATATTTGACTTCTCATCCAAGAAGCTTCTTCAGTACTAGAACTGAAGAAGCTTCTTAGCAATAAGACTTAGACTGAGGCGTTGCAGCCCCCTCTAAGCGGTTTACAGAGTCAGCATGTGGCCTCCAACATACCTGGGTCCTCATTTTACCGACCTCGGAAGGATGGAAGGCCGAGTCAACCTTGAGCCTGTCAGGATCGAACTCCTGGCTGTGGGCAGAGTCTGCCTGCAATACTGCATTCTAGCCACTGATGAGAAGGGTGACAACTGACTGGGTGACTGACTGAACAGTTTTCACAGAGATTTGCTCTAAGCCTTTGGGTGACCAAAACACTGTGGTGAAGTAACGTGTATAGTTTAATCTTTCAGAAATCGGTCTTACCAAGGATACCGCATCTGGCTCTTCGGCGAGCTCTTTCAAACTCAGACTTTTTTTGCTGGAGACCTGTACAGAAAATAAACAGATTGGGGTTACTCGCCAAAAGGGATCCAATAGGCTTCACAAGCTGGAAGCCTAGAGCCTCCAATCTCACTCCGTTCTGCTAAACTAAATTCAACAGGTCAAGCCTTGTCAGACCCTTAAACTTTAAGTTTCCTTTTGGTCCTCCTGGAAGCAAAAACAGAGCTATGGTGGAAGATTTATTTCATATCTCAAAGGTTCTGGGTTAATTCTCAGTCATTCCATTGGAAAATGCAGACGTGCTTCCAGTTAGCAGCTGGGTCTGCACCCTTGAGCCTGTTCTCAACTAAGAAGAATAGGGAAAACTAATCAGAAAGCGGAAAAAGAAAGCTAAAGAGATCGACAAGGAAGAAAAAGAAAGGAAGAAGGAAGTAATAAAGAAGGGGCTTAGCAACAGTTATAAGGACATTTGTGTTTTATCCTTCCTAAGGTGACTTCATAATTTCCTTCTTTCTGTAATCTACATTTTATAGGCATCAAATTCATTTTTCCCCCGCAGCAAAAGGGGTTTCCAGTGACTAATCAATGTAGTTGTTAATCTTTCTCCAAACAAGCAAGTTACATTTTGCCATCTCTGCTAGTTCGGTCATCTTCACCAACCATTCCTCCCCAGCTGGGGTCTTCAACCTTGGCCACTTTAAGACTTGTGGACTTCAACTCCCAGAATTCCTCAGCCAGCTTTGCTGGCTGAGGAATTCTGGGAGTTGAAGTCCACAAGTCTTAAAGTGGCCAAGGTTGAGGACCCCTGCTTCACAGTGAGTGTTTCAGAGTCTTTCCATTTTTGTGCATAAGGTAGCCTTGCCAACAACCCCCCCTCTCCTGACCTATGACTGAGGGGGGCCAGAGGGCTCCCCCTGATTGCCCATCATAGAGAGGAGAAGGGAACACCTGTAAGTGGGTGCAGACTCGCCGCAAAACATCATAGACGCTGTCTCGGGAAATGAGGGACACAAAGATGTACTGGAAGAGAAAAAGAACACGGCATGCGTAAGTAAACTCCAGGCCACATCAGGCCCCGAACCAAGAAAGACACACGGTGGCCCTTCCAAGCAGAGACCTTTATGGCTTCACACCCACAGGTAGTTCTTTTTTTTTTTTTCAAATATAAATTTTTATTATTTTCATCATAAAAAAAAAACACATCACAAATACATCACAATGTAAAAAAAAACCCTACCCCCCACCCCCACCCCCGGACTTCCCAAACCTAATCCCAGGATACTATTCAACTAAAAGTAAACTAGTATTAATACCCCTAACTCCACAAAATATTATTCTACATAAGTAGGTGAAATATATAAAAAGAAGAAAACAAGTTATCTAGAAACCTAAATTATATTCCACCATTCTATGCTTATTTTGAATATAAACAATCCATCTTCTCCATATTGATAAAAATTGTTCATTTGAATGATCCTTCAGATAAGCCGAAATTTTTGCCATTTCAGCAAG
>NW_015394450.1:4165-7401 GCF_001527695.2 Protobothrops mucrosquamatus
TATCAACAAACGGGCAGCAGTTAAACAATACAACATCAAGTTCGTTTCTTTTACATCCAAATTTTGTGTAATACCTAGGAGAAACAACTGAGGCAAGAAAAAAATTCTTCTTTTAAAGACTTGCTGTAAATTCCACCATAGTTTTATCCAGAAGGCCTTAATAACCCTGCAAGTCCACCACATATGAAAAAAAGTTGCACACGGTGGCCCTTCCAAGCAGAGACCTTTATGGCTTCACACCCACAGGTAGTTCTTGACTTACAACCGTTCGTTTAGTGACGGTTCGAAGTTACGACAGCACAGAAAAAAGTGACTTATGACTGTTTTTTTAAATACCTATGACCGTTGCAGCATCCCCAGGGTCAAAATTCAGACACTTGGCAACCGGCATGTATTAGCAGAATAACGGAGTTGGAAGGGACCTTGGAGGTCATCTAGTCCAACCCCCCCTCTGCTCAGGCAGGAAATCTTATGTACCATTTCAGACAAAGAAGTTGTGAGTGCTGCATCCCTGGAGGTTTTTTAAGAAGAGATTGATTATCCAGTCTCTTCTTAAAAACCTCCAGGGATGCAGCACCCACAACTGACAGTTAGAACAATTAACCAGTGGAACAACCTGCCACCAGAAGCGGTGAATGCCCCAATGCTTGAAGTTTTTAAGAAGAGACTGGACAGCCATTTGTCTGAAATGGTATAGGGTTTCCTGCCTGAGCAGGGGGTTGGACTAGATGACCTCCAAGGTCCCTTCCAACTTTATTATTATTATTATTAACTTCTGGAGGCAAGTTGTTCCACTGATTAATTGTTCCTCACTCCTCACTCAATTGTTCCTCATCACATGACACACACACACACATACACACACAACCAGGACACAGCAACCCTCATAAATACTTTCTGTCAAGTATTTTGTGATCTTCTGGCGAGCAAAGTCAATGGGGAATCTGGACTACTGTATGGGAAATTCCCCCCCTTGCGCCCGGCTTGCGGCCTCTTCGGATAAGTTCCAGATGTGCTGGGGAACAACTGTCTCTGCACCCAGCTGGGGGGGGGGGCAACAGGACTTATAGTCCAAACCATTGGGGAAGCTACCTCAAGAAACCTGATCAACCTCAAGAGGAGATGGAAGGGCTGAGTGGAGCCCCTTACTGACCTTCCCAGGGCTTAATAATGCAAGTCAGGATTTGAGTCACAAGGGAGGCGTTAAGCTCCGTAACCCCTTCCCTCCCTATTGAGGGTTTGGATTGGAAGAAACTGATGCATCTGGAAAGTTTTGCGGGTTTCATTTTCGGGAAGCTCATAAATGGAAATTCATCTGTTCCAAATTTTCACGGCTGGAGCATCGGAAGCTGCTGCCGTCTCCCCTTCCCGCTCTGGCCCTTCAATCACCGCCAGCACTTTCCCAGTGCTGCAGAAGTTGAGCGCAGTGGCTTTAAAGCAGGGGTAGTCAACCATGGCTCTTTTATGACTCGTGGACTTCAACTCCCAGAATTCCTGAGCCAGCCTGGCTCAGCTTGGAAACCTCTCCCTTTCCCCTCAGCATGGCTGGCTCGGGAATTCTGGGAGTTGAAGTCCACGAATCATAAAAGAGCCAAGGTTGCCTACCCCTGCTAGCTCATTGGTGTTCAACTATGGCAGCTTTAAGACTTGTGGACTTCAACTCCCAGAATTCCTGAGCCAGCATGGCTCAGCTTGGAAACCTCTCCCTTTCCCCTCAGCATGGCTGGCTCAGGAATTCTGGGAGTTGAAATCCACGAGTCATAAAAGAGCCAAGGTTGCCTACCTCTGGCCTAGGCCACTTTATGACTCGTGGACTTCAACTCCCAGAATTCCTGAGCCAGCATGGCTCAGCTTGGAAACCTCTCCCTTTCCCCTCAGCATGGCTGGCTCAGGAATTCTGGGAGTTGAAGTCCACGAGTCATAAAAGAGCCAAGGTTGACTATCCCTGCTTTAAACAGTAAGACTCTGCCTAACTCCCTCCAGTGCTGAAGGCCAGAAGGAAGACGTTCTAATGAAGGTTTGATGTTGTGCCAAAGTCTGCAATCTGTCCATTGGGAAAGTTATCGATGTCTTGAATGTCTTGGAAAGAAAAAAAAGTTACCGATGTCCTGATATTATTATTCTGTCGATTTCTCCAAGTGGTGACATTTCTTCCCTAACCTGCCTGCCTGGGGGCAATTCACTGCCAAAGTAGTCAACAAATTGTCCCTGAGCACGTCTTTAAATCCCAAGTAAGATGTGAAAAGGAGCGGAACATCTGAGCTTCAAAAAGGCCGAGTTTTGCTTTATTTAGGCGTGGTGGATCTGGTGGGTTCATACAACATAAACAAAACCACGTTTGTTGGCTTAGCACCATGTCAGAACACAGCCAAAGAGGTGTCAGAAAAGAAGAGCATATTCAGATACATGTATGCAATGATACGAAAATTCACTCATATTCTGAGTAATGTCTGTTAGCAGAAAAATGGTCTGAGGGGCCTAGTGGAGATCTGCAACTGCAACCCCCATAATCCCCCAGCCACTCATCATTTATCAGGGGCAGAAAGGCCACACTTGGAATACTGCATCCAGTTTTGGTCACCACGATGGAAAAAAGATGTTGAGACTCTAGAAAGAGTACAGAGAAGAGCAACGAAGATGATCAGGGGACTGGAGGCTAAAACATACAAGGAACGTTGTTGGAATTGGGTATGTCTAGCTTAATGAAGAGAAGGATGAGGGGGGACATGATAGAAGTCTCCAAGTATCTCAGGGACTGCCCCAAAGAGGAGGCAGTCAAGCTATTCTCCAAAGCGCCTGAAGGCAGGACAAGAAGCAACGGATGGAAACTCATCAAGGAGAGAAGCAACCTGGAACTAAGGAGAAACTTCCTGACAGTTAGAACAATTAACCAGTGGAACAACCTGCCTCCAGAAGCTGTGAATGCTCCAACACTGGAAGTTTTTAAGAAGAGACTGGACAGCCATTTGTCTGAAATGGTATAGGGTTTCCTGCCTGAGCAGGGGTTGGACTAGATGACCTCCAAGGTCCCTTCCAACATCATCATCATCATCATCATCATCATCATCATCATCATCATCATCATCATTTAGAAAGAGTAGAAACTTTAATCTCAGCTTGGCAGAAAAACCAGTGCCCTGGATTTGGCCACAGAAGGAACAATAGCCAGCAATACTTACTTTTCTGCTGGCGTTGGTGGTGATCGCGAGTCCATTTGGCAACAACCGGGCTGTTTT
>NW_015394450.1:12801-24883 GCF_001527695.2 Protobothrops mucrosquamatus
GGGCAGCCGAGGCTCTTAGAGGCAGCCCTGCACAGCCCACATCACCTCGGCTGGGAGATCAGAGACTATTTAGCAAAGCAATTAAAAAAAAAGGTCACAGATTTCCAGCCCAGATTGCACCGGAAAGTCATCTCTGCTATACATGATACGATCTTCACAACAGGGGTTAGAGAAAGAAAGTCAGAAGCTTTTTGATCTTCAGCAATGAAACTCTTCTTGGAATGCTTGCAGCTATTTTGGGGTCAACCTCCTTCTTGGCTAATTTTAGCTACTCGCATCAATAGGAATTGCCCTGCTCATCCTGTAAAATGGGGGAAGGAAAGGAAAGATTGGGTTGGATTTAGTCAATCAATCTTCCCGGACCAGGATGCGAACAAAGACTGGAATCAAGGAAGAGTGAGACAATTGCAAAATGGAAACTAGACAACAGATAGGAAACTGTAAGCCAAAATCTACTAAAGTGGTTTTAAAAGCTAATTACACTAAAAATCCGACTCTTGGGTATAGTCATGATAAAAAGCCAATAAAAACCGAGCACCAAGAGGAATGTAACAAAATTTAAAATTTTAATGGGCCAAGCTTTCGTCAGAATCCTCTGACATCATCAGGGCCTTAAAACAGCAGTCTGAAAGTGGTTTTATAGGGGAGATTTAGGCTTAATTGCAATTTGTGAGGGACTAGCATCCTGTAGTTTTTTGAGGGGAAGAGGCCTTCCCTCGCCTAAGGATTATGGGGCTACCGCATATGGAAGGCCAAGAATATTAAACAATATCCCAACTTTTCCTAAGCTGGATGCCTTCCGGTGGACTTCAACTCCCAGAATGCCTCAGCACGGCAATTGCTGAGAATTCTGAGGGTTGACATTGATATATGTGGAAATTGCTATTGCTAGGACTGGGGCATTCTGGGAGTTGAAATCCAAACGTCTTAAAGTTGCCAAGGTTGACAAACATTGATCTAGAACAGCGGTTCTCAACCTATGGGTCGGGACCCCATTTGGGGTCGACCGACCATTTCATGGGGGTCGCCAAGCAAGGCTGTCCGCCATTTTTTTTGTCCGCCATTTTTTCCCCCTTTTCCGGTGGGTGCCTTACCTCCCTTGGGCTGGGCCAGCTGGTGGTCAGCCTGCTCCGTCTCTGCCGCTTGCCAGCTACGCCTCAGCCGGCGCAGGGGGCGGAACCACACATGCGCGGCGCTCCCGGGCAGGGAAAGTCCTCGACTTACGACCGGTTGGGTAGTCCTCGACTTACGACTGGTTTAGTCCTCGACTTACGACCGGTTTAGTCCTCGACTTACAACCGGTTTAGTCCTCGACTTACGACCGGTTGGGGGTCGCGGCATTAAAAAGGTTGAGAACCACTGATCTAGAACAGGGGTAGGCAACCTTGGCTCTTTTATGACTGGTGGACTTCAACTCCCAGAATTACTGAGCCAGCATGGCTCAGCATGGAAACCTCTCTCTTTCCCCTCAGCATGGCTGGCTCAGGAATTCTGGGAGTTGAAGTCCACGAGTCATAAAAGAGCCAAGCTTGCCTACCCCTGATCTAGAATCTCACAAATATGACCTGGTGAGGAGGCAAAAATAATGGCGTCTGAGGGGGAAAGGCCAGCCCCAGGAGACTAAATCTGTTTCCCTGGGGAAGAAAAGTCACTGAAAGCCCACGTCACTGTAACCTGATAAATATTTTCTCTTTTGCTTCCTTTTTTTACCAAACACAAAAGCACCTGGGCTGGTCCTGAATTAAATTCCACTAGACCTGGAGAGTCCCTTCAAATTTTTGTTCCTCAAGTTTGTTTTAGGCCTTTTGCCTAGAGACCAAGGCAATGAAACCCTGTTTGTGCTCCCCAGCAACTGAAGTCCTTAACAAGGGGAGTTATCAACATTCAGAGTAGAAGCAGCTTTTCCTGGGCCACAGACTGGATTTTTCCTTGTGGCCTTGCACTAAAGAGCACCAAGGAGACTTGTGCGACACTTACTAAAAAACAAAACAAAACACAACACCACCTAACCTTCTACTTGACAGCCAACTCAAAAAGCTGTTGTTCTACCTTCTGTGCCAAATCTGAGCGTGGAAGGCAAATAAAAGTAGAAAAAGTAGAAAGTAGACAAAAAGGAAGACAGATGGTAGATGAACCCCCACAAGACCAAAAAACCCTTCTAACCCAGAATGCCGATTTGCATTTTGCAGACAAAATCACTCTTTACTTCCCTCGCAACTCCTAAATTTCGCCCCTTGTCCTCATAAATCACCTTTTTTTCCCTCTCCTTTACTTTCTCTGTCCATTTTCTTGTTTTCTGGAGTTATTCCGCTTTGATTTTTTTATGCACTGTTTGTAAGGCACCCTAAAAAAAAAGCCTAAAGATTCAAAGTCACTGGCTGGATGACTTTGGGTTAGTCCCTCTCTCTCTCAGCCCAACTCACCTAGCAGGGTTGTCGTGAAGGAAGGAGGAGGAGGAAGGAGGAAGGAGTCTTAAGATACATTCCCCA
This sequence comes from Protobothrops mucrosquamatus, assembly GCF_001527695.2. Lineage (NCBI taxonomy): Eukaryota > Metazoa > Chordata > Lepidosauria > Squamata > Viperidae > Protobothrops > Protobothrops mucrosquamatus. The sequence continues at coordinate 15,291 of NW_015394450.1, forward strand.
GGTTCTTTACAAAAATAATTAAGGTGGGGTAGAATAAAATGTACATAAATGCCTTCTTTACTTCCTCTTTTACAACTTGGAGTGTCAACGTAAATAAATAAAAAAAATTAAAAAAAACTACATGCTGAAATAACAGGTGATGGAGGAAATCAGCCTATTTGCCTGATTTCCAGATCTCCATTAAAGCTTTGCCCACCCAACAAATCCCACTGGACATCCTCCCTAGAAAGATTCATCAATACCCCATGCTTTAAGATGGCATCTGGTCCCAGTGGTTGGACTATCCCAGTCAAAACTTCAGTGTCCCTGCTGGGAGCTGTGCTGGAACAGAAGTCCTGCTCAGACTTATGTGGATTTTCAGTTGCCCTCACAAAAGGGAAAAAGATTTGTTTGAGTGCATTTTCAGCTGGCAATTCTCAAGAGCAAAACAGGAGAGGGAACAGCCAGGTTAGCAAGAGTTGGATCCGACAATAATAAAAAATAAAGAGAACATGTGGTACATCCAGAAGGTGCTCAGCCTCACTTGGTCCATTCCAGAAGGAATAACTTAAATTATAACAGAAAGAAGGAAAAAAAACAGCCCCTCAAATGGGCACAGCTGCCACGGTGGTCTAGCCTGACCCGCCAGGCAGCTAAATCGGTGTCCCAAGCAAGCAAAATTACATCAAGGATGAAGATATGCTTAAACATATACATCTGAATCCCTTGCCAGCCAAGGAGGGAGTTACCAGCATCTATCCCCATAAATACTAAAACACAACTTAAGCAAATGTTAAAAGTTGCTCTGAATACAACTTTACCAGTCTAACAGGAAACTTCTGTTCAGACAAAATGCTTCCCTTATAAACCCAGATTAATTGCTGCATTCGTGTACAATAAAACCCAATGCTTTCACTTAACAGAATGACCGGCCTGCATAACGTACTAAAAACACCTGGCTGGGTTTTTCATAAAACCTTGAACCCCAGATTAAACAATCTCACTTTAGCCTAGTCTAGGGAGTTGCAAAAATTCTACCCAAAGTCAGCCTTTCTCTCTCCCCCCCCCCCCCGTGGTCTCCTGTCCTTCTCCCACTGCTGTGTGCCCAGATTCATGCCATCCTTGCAACTTTGAGCCAACTCAAGACACTTTGCAACTGGAAAATCTCTTGACTTTTCAATTCTACGACCCTCAGGAATTTTGGAAAGAAACAGGAGCTGAGGGTCTCTTACCAGCCCCACATCAAGGTACGTTGTGCTGCCATCCCTCGCTGGACTCAACTGCTCAGCTACAGCCAAGAAGCTGAGTTAGACAAGGTGCGAATCAGGAAGCTGGCAACTGACAAATGAGGCATTCTTAGCAAGTCAGCCTTCAATATTACAGCACCAAAGTGATCTCCTTAAGCTGCTCACTGGTGGGCAGACGCTTTCTGCAAGAGGAAATTTGGAGCTTAAGAACAACGTGCACCTGGGGAGCCAGCGCTCCACAGAGAAGGTGTAAAAATACAGGACTGTGTCCTCATTACAAGCAGACAAAAGAGAATAAAGTTGGAGAGGGACGTTTAGTTTATGAGATGTATTTTAATTTCTGGGTCTGGACACAGAATCTAATTATAGTGATATGCAGGTTATTGGGGGAAGGGAGTAGAGGGACCCCAGAGCCATTACAAATAAAAATAAAATACGGCGCACCAAAAACAATGCTCAACACTTATGACCTTCATTTGGCTCTGCAATATTACAACATTCGATCTTTGCATCGGAACAAAGCAGTAGCAATCTCCAAAATGTTAGGAATTCAAAACAAGTCCTATCAACACGCTGTCCCAAATATTCTGGAATCATTCCAGGCTCAAAATGTCACTTTCAGATTCAAAATAGAGCAGTTTTGAGCTCAAAAACTCTTCCCGAATGGAGCTGGTCTGGAATTTTTCGGTGGGATAAGAACATTCTGTTCTAAATCCAAACGTTTTGTCCAATACGACAAAACATCTCGTCCCAATGACCGACCCAGATTGGATCCCATAACATTATCCTGGGACACATAGATTCGCCTTCATTCATTTCTCGGTTGGCGGCTACCCGTTTCTGATGCTTCAGAAGCCATTGTGGAAGGTCTCAGTTCCACTGGAGAGAACATGGTTGCATAAACCAGACCCCACGTTCGTTGCTGGGACCTCTTCTTAAAAGCAAAAGGAAGCAAAGTTGTAGGCTAGGATAGTTCTCTTTCCCTGCACCTACAAGTTGCATGAATTCCAAAAACTGTTTAAATAAAACAGAGAAGTGAAAGCCATAAACAGGGAAGGAATGGCAGCGGTGGCTTTGTGGAGCCTCTCAAGATGGTCTTGTTAATAATAATAATAATAATAATAATAATAATAATAATAATAATAATAATAATAATAATAATAATAATAATAATAATAATAATAATAATAATAAAGTTGGAAGGGACCTTGGAGGTCATCTAGTCCAACCCCCTGCTCAGGCAGGAAACCCTATACCATTTCGGACAAATGGCTGTCCAGTTTTTTAAAAACTTCCAGTGTTGGAGCATTCACCGCTTCTGGAGGCAGGTTGTTCCACTGGTTAATTGTTCTAACTGTCAGGAAGTTTCTCCTTAGTTCTAGGTTGCTTCTCTCCTTGATTAGTTTCCATCCGTTGCTTCTTGCCCTGCCTTCAGGGGCTTTGGAGAACAGCTTGACTCCCTCTTTTTTGGGGCAGCCCCTGAGATACTGGAAGACTGCTATCATGTCCCCCCTCGTCCTTCTCTTCGTTAAACTAGACATTCCCAATTCCAGCAACTATTCTTTATATGTTTTAACCTCCAGTCCCCTAATCATCTTTGTGGCTCTTCTCTGTACTCTTTCTCGAGTCTCAACATCTTTTTTACATCGTGGTGACCAAAACTGGATGCCGTATTCCAGGTGTGGCCTTACCAAGGCCTTGTAAAGTGGTATTAATATTGTTGAAACAGAGGACATAAAAGGGGGTACAATTCCCTCCCCAGGAGAGGGGCCAGGTAAGAAACAATAGGAGTGCTAAGCCTCTGAAAATTAATTTAGCATCCGGAAGGAAAGAAAAAGGTAGTAGCCTCATTCTACAGTGTTGAATCTAGGAGGGGAGCAGGAGGGGGGTCTTAAGGCTGGCTGCTCAGCTCAGAGCCTATTCACGGTACCTGGGGGCTTCCTTAGTTCCTTGTGTTTTTAGAAAAAGTTAAACAAAGGGCTATTCACGGCTGATTGCTAAGAAGCAAGCTCCCCGGTCACAAAAGCTTCATTGCTTCTTTCCGGGCTCTCAGCCAGCAAGGAGGAAGGATTTTGACACCAGATTTTTGACTCAAGAAGAAGATCCACGTGGCAATGCTCAGATTGCCCTAAGCAGCACCCGGCAGAGGTTCCCAAGGGCTCTATGTCCACCTGGAAATTTCACCAGGCCCCAAACAATCTAGGGTAGCCCGGTCTTTAAGTAAGAGCCCCAATGCTGGAGGTGGACAGGAGTCTTATAAAATGTGCTTTACCAGCACACAGGAAACACCACGAGTTCAAAAGGATAGCCCTGCACCAGGGGTTCGGTGTTGCTGTTCTCTCTACAATCAGTGTTTCTCAACCTTGACAATTTTAAGGCATGTGGACTTCAACTCCCAGAATTCCACAGCCAGCATTGCTGTGTTGAAGTCCACATGCCTTAAAATTGTCAAGGTTGAGAAACACTGCTCTACATCCTATGCTAAACCAAACAAGGCATGGAATATTTCAGAGAGATATCAAGGCTTAAATGACAAGGCTTTAAAAAAAAAACACGACATATTTTTTTTCCACCAGAAGGCAAATTTGTCCCGATTTAGGAGACCAGCATCTGTTGACCTCGTTCCCTCTCGCAATGGAGGACAAAGCTGGCTTGTTCAGTCTGAGAAACCCTCACTAGTAAGATTTCAAAGCCACCAAGGCCATAAAGTTTCTCAAGCCTGGCAACTTTAAGACACGCGGGCTTCAATTCCCGGAATCACGGCTGGCTAAGGAATTCTGGGAGTTGAAATCCGCTTACTTTTAAATAGTTACCATTGAGAAATGATGTGTGCTCTCAACATGGTTTGGAAGAAGAAAAAAACACATTTTGGGGCGCCAGAGAAGAAAAGCTGATTAAAAACATAACGAGAAGCATAATCTCGATAATCTGTTTCTTTCTCTTTTGCACCCTCGGAGATCAAGCCGGTCTCTTTCAGTCCAAAAATTCTTCCTACTCATGTATGGGAACATTTTTCTATTGGTGATTTATTAAAAGCCATAATGGTTTAACGGGGGGGGGGGGGAGATTTGGGCTGGTATCTCCCTTCAAGAGGAGGGAGCAGTGAATCCTATAGAGGTTTTATTTATTTATTTACTTTATTTATTTTTATTTCTAAACCGCCCTTCTTCCTCAAAGAGGGGCTGTTGCTAAACTACATTTCCCAGAAGCCCACCTTACGAGTCAGGCTACGAGGAAACTCCAGCAATCCCAGCACGACCATTAATGTCAGGCTATCTACTCCCCCCTCTGTGACCTACAGAGGATCAGAATGGGACCGCTTGCTGCAGGACAAGTGGACAATTCAGTTTAATTTAATTTCAATTTCGTGATTTAAAATAAACCATTTTTGCCATTCACATTTCGTTCTGTCCCTCCTTTTGCACTTACAAGATTCTATCCCATCATTTCTTTGATATTAGTTGGACGTAGCAAGCTGGATGTGGCAAACTGTCGCAGACCCCAGAGGGTTGGGTATAAGGGTCTTTCCTCAAAGCCCTCCCACTCTGGTCCTCCAGGCCTGCAGCAGGCAACTGACCTCAGCCCATCAGCTACAATCTAACCCAGTGATGGCAAACCTTTTAGAGACCGAGTGCCCAACCCGCAACCCAAAGCCCACTTATTTATCGCAAAGTGCCAGGGCCACGTCAGCATTGTGGTGCCCTCAGGAGGGTGGGGGGTGAGGCCCACTGAGTGGGTGTGGCTGTGGTGGTCACGGCAGACTGAGTGGGCATGGCCGGGGTGGGCATGGCCACCTTGTTGCTCGTGGGGGGATGCCTGTGGGCAGGATTGGGGGAGATCCAGGGGGTCTATGGTGGGTGGGGCAGTGGGCAGGAGGCTCGTCCTGCAGGATGAGGCAGGGGGTAGGGCGGGGGTGCCATTGCTGCAGGGCAAGGCGAGGCAGGGACGGCTGCTGCCTGACACCATCAGCCCCCGCACACAGAGGCCAGCGAGCGCATGGGGGCATGCTCTACCACCTCTACTCAAGCTTGCTAGCCAGCTGCTTCGCCTCCTTTGTGCTGGGTGGGGCTGCCGCTCCAGGTGCCAGCAGTGGCCTAATGGACCTGCGCAGGTTGGCAGCGGTGGTGGCAGGTGTGTCCATAGAGAGGGCTCTGAGTGCCGCCTCTGGCACGCGTGCCATAGGTTCGCCACCACTGATCTAACCTCAAATTCACAAAGGAGGGCTACAACCTGCCACAATCCCCCATGTCTCCTGCTGCCGTTGCATGCTTCCCCTCAAAAGTGATCCCATTTCCTTATCCCGGGCTTGGCCTGGCTAGCTGGCCTGAGCAACGGGCTATTCAAAACTCTTTGTACAAGTTCGAAGGCGCCACCTTCAAAAGCTCCTTTTATAGCAGAACGGGGGGTGTGTGAGAGAGAGAGAACAGCAAGCACAGTACACAGCCACACTCTATTACAAACAGCAGCAATAAAACGTTGAGATTTGTCCTGAATGGCCATAAACCCAGTAAGGAAGTGTTACATGAGTATTTCCTAATCAAACTTGTAAAGGGACCGCAGGAAATGAAGAGGGGACAAGGAGAATCGGAAGAAAAATTTATGGTACCAGATTAAAGACGCTTGTAGGCAGGGTATGGCCCACAAAGTCAAATTTATTTATATCTTGCCTTAATTATTTTTATAAATAACTCGTGGCGGTGCTTGGCACACTGTTTAAGATTATCTATTTGTACTTCTCACTGATTCACAGCTCACATCTGTGTTTTCCCAATGGGGCATAGGGCTTTTCTTAGCCAGATTTCTGCTGACTGTCTTTCAAGCAGGAATGGGCAACCATGGCCCATGGAAGATTTTATTTTGTGTGATGGGCAGCATTTAAGCCTCTTCTGTGTGTGGTGCCAGAGACAAGGCTACATCCAGCATAGGGACTAATGGCTGAGATGGATCGAGGGCAAAGAGACCCATCTGATGCCAGCCTGCACAGCCCCCCCCCCCAAAAAAAAAATTTCAAGGCTGTGCGATGTCCCAGTTTCTCACATTCCTGATCTCCTCTGGGACAATGTCTCTGCTCCAAAGAGATATTTCTGCCAACAGGAACAAGACCAACCCATCCCAATGAACTGACATGCACAAGTGGCACAAGAGAAGAGAAAAAGAAACAGACATCTTGTCCCAACGGGCAGAGATAGATTTGCAAGACGGCAAAACAAAACGCCACCCCACCAGTTCTGCGCAAAGAAGTCAAGAGGACTAGCAACTCACAAAGCCTATTCTGAAGCCAGCTGGGAACAAGAAGCATCTTCAGCCAGGAGGGAAAACACCAAGAGAAGGCAAACAAAACAGCCACTAATGGCCATAAGTCAAACCATTGGAAAACAGAGCAAAATACAGAATAACAGAATTGGAAGGGACCTTGGAGGTCTTCTAGTCCAACCCTGTGCTCGGGCAGGAGGTAGTCCTCAACTTACAATAGTTTGTTTAGGGACCATTACAGCGGCACTGAATAAAGTGAGTTATGGCCGTTTTTCATACTTACAACCGTCGCAGCATCCGCACGGTCACGTGATCAAAATTCGGACGCTTGGCAACTGGCAGGTACTTATGACGGTTTCAGCTTCCCGGATCATGTGATCCCTTTTGGCGACCTTCTGACAAGCAAAGTCAATGGGGAAGCCAGATCTGTTTAACAACCGTGTTACTAACAACTGGAGTGATTCACTTAAGAACTGTGGTAAGAAAGGTCATAAAATGGGGCAAAACTCACTGATCAAATGCCTCCCTTAGCAACATAAATTTGGGGCTCAATTGTGGCTGTAATTCGAGGACTACCTATACCAGAGGTCCCCAACCTTTTGGGCACCAGGGACCGGTTACTTGGAGAGACATTTTTCAACGGACAGGAGGGGGTGTGGCTTTATGTTAGATTGTTAGATAACCTTGGCACACATGAAAAAAATGAAATTTAGTCACTTCCTCTCAAAGTGTACACATACATAACACACATTTAAAACATACTATATACAACATATGTATAGACCTACACCCTTACATATAAGTAACATATAAATATTATTATTATTATTGTGTGCTGCCTGCATCCCGCGGATGGGGCTTTGCTTGTTTGTGTGGACCGGTTACTGGCATGCCGTGGACCGGTACTGGTTCACGGACCGGGGATTTGGGACCCCTGACCTATACCATTCTGGACAAATGGCTGTCCTATCTCTGCTTGAAAACATCCAGGGATGGGGCACCCACAACTTCTGATTCCACTGATGAATTGGTCTCACCGGTCTGCAACTTAGCCCATCAACCCCAGGCTGAGCCAAACTGGACAATCTCTTTGCAGGAGTCACTCCATGTCCAGCCCAGCTTGGCCAGGTTGACGGTCCCTCCTTCAGCAGAAATTAGGACACCCAAAACTTGAACAGGATACTTTCCTCCCCCTTCCTTGTTCGTGTTGATAATTGCAGACAAAGCAGGGATTGTGAAAAGAGAAACAGCAAGGAAAGGGCTGGTGCCAATTCTCTGGCAATTCCCTCGCCCCAAGAGAGGATGCGGTTTTTAAGGACAGATAAGCATCAACTATGACACTGGTGGAACACTTTAAAGACACACTTACTGGTATCCTCCAAATTATTTAAAAGGGTCTTGATGTCAGCTTGAAGGAAGAGGCAAACTTCCCCAAATTTTATAATGGTTCTTCTCCCCACCCCCACTTGCACATTCATATGTCTTGGATTGCAAGAAAAATTAATTTAAAAAGTAGATTTTGGGCATCGGTGGGAAACCCCCTCTGATGCTGAAGTACAATTCCTAAATTTCTTAACTACTGGAACTGGAGAAACAGATAGCATAGCACGTTCCACAATATCTGGATTGAATTTATTTGCAGTCCCAGACCAACGAAGCACAAAATCCAGAATTTAAAGTACAGGCCCACCATTAAAACCACCTCTGCAATGCACATACAAACCAGACAAAGCTTCAATGACACCCTTGCAGTTGCCATTTGACTTTTTTGACCCTACCCTGCAGACACCCCTGCCAGGCATCTAAAAATGGCTGTTTTGTATCCACTTAAAGAGTTCAGCATTCTTTGCCAGCTTAATTTTATATATATATAAAAATAAAATAGGCCACGCAGCTGGCAGAGATTACTCGTCCCTTAATATTTGCCAACACTCACCAGGAGGGATTTCATAATGCCACCCAACTGGACAGAATTAAAGTTGTATTCAAAATTGTAATTCAAAATTAATAAGTTTTGTCAATGAGGTTAGGAGAACGGGGATTCTCTCCATTAGAACCGGCGGAGCTGAACTGGGCCTCTAAAGTCACGTTTTGCTGAGAAGCTGTTCTCCCAACCAAGAACCAAGGAAACTAACTTTTATTTCTTTTACAAGCCTTACAAGAAAACCTGGTCTGGTCTAGCGGTGAAGGCCTCAGGCTAGAAAGCAGGAGACAGCGAGTTCTAGTTCCGCCTGGGACACCAAGCCAGCCACATCTTCCCAGCCCTAGGAAGGAGGCAATGGCAAACCACTTCTGGAAAAACCTCACCCAGAAAACTGCAGGAAGTTTTCTAGGCAGTTGCACTGACTCAAAGGGACCAAAGGAAAAAAAATAAATAAATGCTCCAGTCAGTAAACAGCATCCTGTGCCCATTAAGGGTCTCTTGCATGCCCGGGCAAAATTCCACATTTGCATTGTCACAACAACCCTCCAAGGTGGGCCAGCTTAAGCAGGGCCACCCCAGGATTAAGCAGGGAATTGGTGCAAGAGTTGCAGGCGCGGTTGTCTGGATGCCGCTCGCCCAGGAATGGCTGGAAGGGCGGGTGGGAAATGCAATGCAAGGCTTTCCTGGAAGGCGACCCGAGGACCAGCGCGGGGCTCCCTCTTTCCTCTTCCCGCCACACCTCCTTTCCTCGCCTGCTCCGCCTTTGCGCTCGCAGCCTCCGGGCCAGGGCCGGCCTCAAACGACCCACTTCTCCTAACCCCCTCCGAGTCCGCGCGAAGACGCCCGCAAGAGAAAAGGAGCCTGTCTTCCTCGGAGTAACCCGCACTCCTTTCCTTTCCCACGAGACGGGAAGCCCTTCCCTGCCCTGCCCGACACGCGTCTACCTCCCACCCACCCCCCACCCCCGGGGTTCCGACGACAGCACAAAGCTGCAGAGCTTCTGCAAGGAGGTCGTTTGCCCGAATCAGCCCCTTCCGACGTACATACAAAGGCGGCGGCGGCGGCGGTTCCCTCAGCTCCGCGGCTTCCTCGGGGCAGCAGCAGGATAAGGACCCTCCAACCCGCCATCCCGAGGCGCGGCTGAACCCCGGAGCTCTTTTCCCGGCTCGCGAGTCACCGCCGCGCATACC
>NW_015394451.1:0-2613 GCF_001527695.2 Protobothrops mucrosquamatus
TTTTTTTTTTTTTTTTTTTTTTTTTTTTTTTCAATATAAATTTTATTATTTTCATCATAAAAAAAAAATCACAATATACAAAACAATACTATATAAAAACCCCCCACCCCCCACCCGGACTTCCCAAACCTAATCCCGGAATAATATTCAAATATATGTAAACAAATATTAGTATCTCTAACTCCACAAAAACGTTATTCTACATAAATAAGTGAAATATATTAAAAAATTTACTAAAAACCTAAATTGTATTCCACCACTCTATACTTCTCTTGAATATAAACAATCCATCTTCTCCATATTAATAAAAATTGTTCATATAAATGATTCTTCAAATAAACCGAAATCTTTGCCATTTCAGCAAGGTACGAAACTTTCAATCTCCAGTCTTCCATTGTAGGTAAAATTTTAGCCTTCCAGTTTTGAGCTATCAACAAACAAGCAGCAATTAAACAATACAACACAAGTTCGTTTCTTTTACATATCTTCTCCATATTGATAAAAATTGTTCATTCGAATGATTCTTTAAATAGGCCAAAATCTTCGCCATTTCAGCAAAGTATAAAACTTTCAATCTCCCATTATTAAATCAGACAGAAATTCTCTATTTCAAAATAATTGTCATATTTAAGATAACAATATAATTCCAAAAAATACATTTTAAAAACATGTTCTATCATTTCATTACTCTACATCTACAAAGTCTTTTTAACCCCTAAACGAGTTTACTCCCTAATAATTATCAATTATAATAACAATCAATTCTCATCCTTCTTTCATTATTAAATCAAACAAACTCACTAAACTCTCTAAAACCTTTTTAACCCATCAAATACCGTTTTATCTCACATTTAAACCTAACTCTAGCTTTTTTTCTATGCCAAGTTAATTTCCATACTAAAACTTTTCGATTATCAAACCTCAAGCTTTGATTAGAAGAATTTCTAACCAATTCAAACTGAGCAAAATTTCCTTTTCTTCCTGCCAGTATCATCTGGGTATTGTATTGACTTTTATTCCATGTTATAGTTATAAATAAGTTATCCACTTTGTTATGGTTTCCAAAAAATTGTATCTGAGTGTCAACCTTTGTTATTTTTAATGTTTGAACTAAACCAGTTACAGTTAATTCTTGATCATCCAAGTTATCCATCCATTGTAGGTAACGTTGTATAGAATTAGTTGGCTCAGTAGTTGTCACCTTTTCTCCCAGCATAGATTCATCATTAAGTTGTAAACGTAATATCTCTGTCTCTTTGAAACATGTGTCTCGATGTATAAGAGCCTGTTCAGAATTGCTCTGTTGTTCCTCTGGTATTCCTTGTTCCATGGCTTGATTCATTGTTGGAGGGTGAGTTGGAAATGCCAAAATAGCATCTTTAGATTGTCTACTATATTTCCAATACATTTTAAAGTCTTCATTTTCCAGAGTCTCCTCTGCAGTTTCAAATCTATAATCACTTACTTCTGCTCTTTGTTCATTTTCCTCCACCCTTTCTGCCACCACATCAACGTATTCAGCCAGACCTTGAAAAGCGATTGGCACATTCAAACAAAAACCCTCATATTTCTGTAAAAAGTCTCGTTGTTGTTGTAATAAGTCCTGTTGTTGTTGTGTTACTTGGTCAAATCCATTTTGCATTTTAGCATCCATCACTTGAAACATCTCAGTCATTTGTTTAATAATTACAGTCATCAAATCCTGCAGCCTACCGGAGGGCAGTGGAGATAAAAAAGATGTCAGGGGTGGCTGGTGGGGGATTTTAGAGGTTAATTGAAATGGCTGGGACATCAGAGATGCAGTTGATTTTAAAGTTGAAGGCACAATTTTTCTCAGAGCCATATTAGCAGTAAATTTCCAAATATAAAAGAGTCTTAGAAGCAATTCAGCCAGAGCAAATAATACACAGATTAAAAGTAACAAAAGTTCCAGACCGGAAATCACTTTCACTTCTTGCTGAAAAGTATCAATCCATCGCCATTTTAAGTTCACTTTCCCTCAATCCACCTCAAGTATAGAGAAGAACTTATTATCCAAGTTAAAGCAAAATTCAAAAATAAAAAAACAAACTTCCAGGGTCGGTTCGTCTGCTTACAAAAACTCACAGTTCACTTTAAGTTGCAGCGGTGGCGGCGGCTTCTAGCTTCGCCGAAGCGAAGGGGTCCTGGATCGCGGAGAAGCCTCGGGGCTCTGGAGGAGTTCTCGCCTACATCATCCACATGGGACAACTCGGGAACTCAACTCCTACCCCGGGCAGCTCACCTATCCCCTTATGCCCAGGGGAAGGGTATCAAGCCGTTTGACAGCTGATGCTAGCTGTCAAAACGGCTTTTACGTGAAACAGGCGGGAGGCAGAAAACAGCTGCGTCCGACGAGGTCGCCTGCCACCAGAAGTCTCGATGTTTTGGGCCCTTTTGATCATGCAATCCTTTACCAATTCTGTTTCAGAATCCCATTCAATTAAAACATTATATATTCTTTTTATATGAGCCCTTGATTGATCTTTAATTTGCTTAATTAAGTTGATATCTTCAGGTGTTATACCCACCTTTCTGTCCATCTGCCATCTTGCCTTTAACTGATTATATTGGAACCAGGAATTTACTAATTGT
>NW_015394451.1:4732-7106 GCF_001527695.2 Protobothrops mucrosquamatus
AGGGCCTCAAACCAGTCGAGTCCAATGAGACTCGTACGGTCTCCCCCAACCACAACTACATCCAGTAGCCCCTCAAAATTCCTACGCTGCACCTTGAGTGTGGCCTCCCCCCTCACGTTGACTCTGGAATTTTGGAAATCTGTGAGGATGAGGTTTGACGGCCTGAGTTTCACCCGTAGGCCGCTTCTGCTGCAGACCCTGTTAAAGGTGTCTAGGGAGATGATCGATAGAGCAGACCCAGTGTCCAGCTCCATCGACAAGGGGACCCCTTGCAACTTCACATTGATGTGAAGCTTCTTCCTAAGTGGCCTGTGGACCCCTGTTCTAAAAACGCTCCTACATGATGCGCAGAAGCCCACCCTGTTCTGCCTGGGGACCCTGGTACCTTTCTGAGGCAATTCTTCTGGGTAACGTTCCTTCTGGCGACCCAAACAAATGGAGGCAATGTGGCCTTGCCTACCACAGGCCCTGCAGATGGCGGACCGAAAACGGCAGTCTGCACGGCAATGGCGGCCTCCACACCCGATGCACTGAGGGGATGATGCTGGCTGGGCCTTCCCTCCGTGATGCCTTCTCCCTGGAGTCTGATGCAGCCAGTCCACTTCCAATTCTGGATCCTGTTCGGATTCTTCGTGAGCAACCTCTTGATGGATGGTGGCTGGAACTTCAGGAAGCTTGGAGAGCCGCAAGGCCTTCACAGCTCTGCCTGCTGCTTCGTCAGCTGAAACTTCCCTCAGGGCATCTTGGAACATGAGGCCTTCCTTCGCGAAGAGCTTTTGCTGCAACTCCCGGCTTCGCAGGCCACAGACCAGCCGGTCCCGCAGTCTCTCCTCCAAGTCTTTGAATTCGCAGGGCATAGCTGCTTGTTGCAAGGCCACAACAAACTCTGCTGCAGACTCACCAGGCCTCTGGTCCCTCTGCTCGAATGCTTGTCGCCAGGCAATCACTGAGAGCTTGGGTTCAAAATGCTCTCGAAGCATCCTTGTCAAGTCTGTGTAGGTGATTGATTCCAGTGGTGCTGGGGCGACCAGATTCTCCGCAATCTCAAAGGTCTCTTGCCCACACACACACAGCAGCATGGCAGCTTTGAGGTCATCTTCACAACTTTGATTCACCCAGAGGTAGTTCTCTACCCGGGCAACGTACGAGCTCCAGTGTTCTGGGTGAGCTTTCTGAAAGCCGGCCTATCTTTGCCATCGTTTCAGCCCAGGAACTTCGTCCACGCCTCCTGCTGCAAATATTGAGAAGGGGCCCCCTTTTCTGAGCTCACCTCCAGCGTCTCAGTGCTGGCAGGCTGGGTCAATCTCCAGGAGCCACACTTCTCCCAGCTGCAAGCCCCCCTGTGGTGAGGCAGCTTGGCTTCTTAATCTGTTTGCCTTGCAGGCATCCCACCTTTGTCGCCAATGTTCTGTTTCAGGAAAAGAGGCATTGACGAAGCAACGAGTTCCAACAGTTCTCCTTTATTGCAACAGAAACCAACAGAACAGGTTTTAAAATGGTGCGGCCCCCTTTTATAGCCCCCCCCCTGCACAATACCTTGCTGGCCAATCATTGCAAAGGCTGGGAGCAGCTTTTCTTGTCCCGGGCATCCACATGGTCTGCCCGGGCCAATCGCTGCAGCCTGTGCCTGCTGGCCCAGGACATAACAGTATGTTTCCTACATACATTTGTTAATTGATTAGCAAAGAGTTCATCTATTTCTTCTGCTTGGTTGGGTGGCCTGTAGTATATCCTACAACAATGTCATTCCCCCCCCCTTTATATTTTCCTTTCATATTGATCATTTTTGTAAGATTGAATTGTTCCCTCTTTGCAGGATTTACTCAATAGAGTCAACCCAGCCTCTGAACTTCAGCTGAGCAGCCCTGACACGCCAATTGCAATCTAGTAAAACCGAAGCAATTATTATTTGTCTATTGTTTTTAATATTTGGTATGGAGGAGGCCTATTGCTATGCAATAACATCCAGGAATTCTGAATTCTCAAACTTTGCTTAATCCAAACATGTTCCAACTCTCAGTACAGCTGAAGTTCTCTCTGTTTTGTGAAATTTAGGAATTTCAGTTGGGTCTTCTGGCTGCCCTAATAAGCCCAGAGTGCCCCTCCCTCACCCCCCGAATCCTATAACCAAGCCTGGTTAAGGAGGAGCAAGGACAGATAAAGGAACAAGGAACAAAAAAAAAAAAAATACCCCAAGCAGGTAGGAGAAGCTGCTGTGTACCAACCCTTCCTATCCATGGACCAATCTTCCTGCACTGATGACATTACCCAGAATGGCAGTGAAAGGAGAGCAATATGCAAACCAGGTTTTCAGAACACCCAGGATCCAACAGGAGGTATCAAGGGTGAGGCCAGAAGGGTTTCTCCTGCGTCC
>NW_015394451.1:9739-12081 GCF_001527695.2 Protobothrops mucrosquamatus
CACAGGAAAACTGTTTGTGCAGACAACCTTTTCCAATAAACCAAAAGATCATGGGTGTGCGCATTTATTGCACAGAAGGCTGGGTTGGGCAAGCTTCAAAGCACTGCGGAAAGTGCCTGCCCTGGCTGTAGGCTTGAATGTAAACGATCGTGACAAATATTTGACTTGTGCTATTTGCGAAGAGGCCAAATCGAATGATTGCTATTGGCTAAGAGGCCACCTCTTCACTTCAGCAAAAGAAGTGATGGAAAATCGGAAAGAATTTTTCAGTTAGTGCATGCTGTTTTCATTGGCCCTCTATCTCCATCAGTGGGAGGGGCCAAATTTGCTTTGGTAATCGTTAACGAGTGCTCTAGATATAGATTTTGTTACTTACTACAAAGCAAAACTGAAGTGTTTCAATAATTTAAAAAACGGGTGAGGTTTGCAGAGAGGAGGTGTAATCAAAATAGGGATAGCAGGACAAGAAGCAACCTGGAACTAAGGAGAAACTTCCTGACAATTAGAACAATTAACCAGTGGAACCACCTGCCTCCAGAAGCGGTGAATGCTCCAACACTGGAAGTTTTAAAGAAGAGACTGGACGGCCATCTGTCCGAAATGGTATAGGGTTTCCTGCCTGAGCAGGGGGTTGGACTAGAGGACCTCCAAGATCCCTTCCAACTTTATTATTATTATTATTATTATTATTATTATTATTATTATTATTATTATTGTTGTTGTTGTTGTTGTTGTTAAGTCCGGAGAATAATGGCGCTTGAGATGAAGCCTTTCTAACAAGTCTTTATTCTCTGCTTCCAGATTACGAACAACCCGAGAAGAGGCAGGCAGGCCTCTATTTATACCTTCTGATCCCCGGGCATTTCCAACCAATCACAAAGCAGTCTTCTCCAGCCTTGCGCCTGCGCACAAGGCGGGTGCCACTCAGTCTGGTCCCGGGCAGCTTCTGCAAATGCCCGGGATTCTTGCAACGTCCTGAGCCTGCTTTTGCAGGCTCAGGACACAACACCCCTCCCCCCTAGATGAAATAATACGGCGCCCACAAGGACGCCATCATAGTGATGGTTATATAATTACATGTTGCTTTAATGTCACACAGTGTGTTTAAGGTGTGGGGCTGTTCTGTCGTACAGAGACTCAGTGGCCCCACCCATTTCCGTAGAGTCAACCAGCCTGTACCTCTAGGTCAGTCAATGTTACGTACATGCTCACCTTACGAAATCTGCAAGGTATTTGGGAGGGTCTTTGACCCTTAGCGACCTTCTCAGACCTGGGGAACATGTAGTGTTTTTCCCGTTGCTTTCCACACTAGGTGAATTGCCCTGTGATTGTCTTGTGACTTCTGTTTGACTTTCCTGCCCGTCTCCTAGGCTCAAGAAGTCAGGACTCTGTGGATCGCTATACCTGGTTGACCTACCACCAATGGAGTGTTCCAATCCCTCTGGACTCATCTCCGTGTTTCCTGACGGATTGTGGTTTTCCTGGCTCCTTTCTGGATTGATAGGGTCTAGGGATACCTCCCTGTTAGCCCTAAAACTTGGGGACATCCTTCTCTGAGCCCTATCTGTGAAGGACGTGTTACCCTTTTGTTTTGCCTGCTCTCTTGCATGTTGTGAGTTGTGAGTATGCTCCCAATACTTCTCCGTGTCTGGAGTATTGTTTGCGAGGTGTGGATAGTTAGTATACCTCCGGTGGGACTCCCAGGCTGGAGTGTTTGGGGGGGTGTCTGTGTGCCCCCTTCCCCATGAATTGCTACCTGAATCTCCTGTGGAACTTGGGTGTTGAGTACCCGTGTCGTTCCCCACAACTGTTGTTGGCAGCAGATTCTGATTCTCAGAATGCATTCCCCATTCTTCCTCCCCCCCCGAGAGGAGACTGAGGAGGAACCCCAGGCGAGTCCCGCCTCACACGTAGTTGATCTATGTGGTGGCGAAGAACACGGCCGTCTTCCAGGGACACCTCGTAGGACAGGGGCTTAGCATCAGACGGGTGGATACCCTGAGCATCTATCCTGAATCCCAGGAAGTCAGTGGAGTGCACACCAATCTTACATTTGTCCTGTTTCAATTTAAGACCTGCTCTTCGGAAACGAAGCAAAACAGGCCTTAACCTCTCAGCCAGCATTTGTGGAGAGTCACCTGCAATGAGAACGTCATCAAAATAAGGACACACGCCAGGAATACCCCTCAGGGTGTTTTCCATTACACTCTGAAAAATGCCAGGAGCGACATTCACCCCAAACTGTAACCTCTTCACCTTGAAAGCCCCACGATGGGTGACAATAGTTTGGGCCTCAGCTGCTGCATCATCAACAGGCAGCTGTTGATATGCTTGAGCCAGAT
>NW_015394452.1:0-1292 GCF_001527695.2 Protobothrops mucrosquamatus
GAAATGGTATAGGGTTTCCTGCCTGAGCAGGGGGTTGGACTAGATGACCTCCAAGGTCCCTTCCAACTTTATTATTATTATTATTATTATTATTATTATTATTATTATTATTATTATTATTATTATTATTATTATTATTATTATTATTATTATTATGAATTATTTGCATTTTAAATAACAACTACAGTACTTCTATGTAGTTAGGGATCTCAATTTACAATGATAATGTGGAATACAGGTAGTCCTTCACTTACAACAGTTCATTTAGTGGCCGAAGTTACAACAGTACTGAAAAATGTGAGTTATGACCATTTGTCACACTTATGACTGTTGCAGCCACCCCAGGGTCACGTGATCAAACTTCAGACGCTTGGCAGCTGACTCATATTTATGACGGTTGCAGTGTCCCAGGATCATGTGGTCACCTTTTGCGAACTTCTGACGAGCAAAGTCAATGGGGAAGCCAGATTCATTTACAACTGTGTTACTAATTTAACAACTGCAGGGATTCACTTAAAAATTGTGGCTAGAATGATTGTAAAACGGGGCAAAATTCATTTAACAAATGTTTTGCTTAGCAACAGAACTTTTGGGCTCAATTGTGGTCGTAAGTCGAGGACTACCTGTAATTAAATATAACGGTTCAATATCAGAAAAGTTTAAAATGCAGTACTATAGAGAGAATATTTTTTTTCAAAAAATAATTACAGAATGGTAGCATTTGGTAATTGTATTTTTTTCCCTTTTAATAAGCAAACATTGATTTGTTTCAAACAGCAAACTAAGATGTAATGTGATTTGATTTTACACATTATGAGAACTCATTTTTACAAGGAAGTAATATGATTGCCAAAATAAATCAAGGAAAGACAGACCTTAAACGTCACATGAGTATCCGTAAGGAGAGGTCCTTCAACTTCAATGATTGGAGTGGACTGATCCCTGCTGATGACATGAATATTTGCACCACCTGTGGGATCCATCCCGTCGGCTAAGTTCTCTGCCGTGGCACCATCTGTAGTATTAAGTGCTTTAGCCAAAGTATCAAATGCCCTGCAAATAAGAGTAAGTATATCATATAAGCTTTTCATACTACATTTATCAACGAGACATAAAACCACTGAAATCTTGTCCATCAATCAATAACATCATCAACCCCCAAACAGGAAGTTATTTGCAGCTCTAGGAAAATTGCCAGGGTTTCCAGGCATATAAAAGTACTTTACTGACGTTAGATGGGAATAAATGAAATGGAATGCATTCTTTGGCACTGCAGTACTATAAGTACACTT
>NW_015394452.1:4572-6992 GCF_001527695.2 Protobothrops mucrosquamatus
CCAGTCAGGCATTGCACATCCTGTCTTTGCTCTTGATCTGAACAACCAAGATGTTAGTGATTTATTTAACACTAGAGCAGTGGTTCTCAACCTTTTTAATGCCGTGACCCCCAACCGGTCGTAAGTCGAGGACTAAACCAGTCGTAAGTCGAGGACTAAGCCGTTCATAAGTCGAGGACTACCCAACCGGTCGTAAGTCGAGGACTTTCCCTGCCCGGGAGCGCTGCGCATCCGTGGTTCTGCCCCCTGCGCCGGCAGAGACGGAGCAGGCCGACCACCAGCTGGCCCAGCCCAAGGGAGGTAAGGCACCCGCCGGAAAAGGGGGAAAAAATGGCGGACAAAAAAAATGGCGGACAGCCTTGCTTGGCGACCCCCATGAAATGGTCGATCGACCCCAAATGGGGTCGCGACCCATAGGTTGAGAACCGCTGCACTAGAGACTCTCTATTTTATCCTGTACTGCAGATACATTCCCCAGTTCTGCTGCCAGAATTGTTTCTTTTAGCTTGTCCATTAATTTGTTTTAATACACTACCATATTCAAGATATAAGCTCTCCTGAATAATCATTTCTGTTTTGAATATCATCACATTTCCATCAATCAATATACCAATTGAAACATTTTGCTGTTTCATTTACAATACAAACATCTGAACTTTGAAGATTTAAATGTAAAGCTCAGCCAAAGATTAGCATCAAACAGAGTTTGACTGGGAGTATGCAATCAGTGTACCAAATAGTAGAAACAAGTTTTAATCAGTGAAATCACCAAACTTCCATCTTTTATTTTTTGGTGCAAAAGAAACATTTTATGGACTGTAGACTCACATTCCATTTTCATTCCCATCTCAAGGCATTTTTTGAGCCGACAAAATTGGCAACGATTCCGATGGTGTTTATTGATGATACAATCTTGGTTGCTACGGCAACTATATGTCAGATTTTTCCTCACGCTTCTTTTAAAAAAGCCTTTGCATCCTTCACAACTGACAGCACCATAATGACGACCTTTAAAAAGGGGGAGAAAATCTAAGAAACTAAGAAAATACGATTACAATAAAAAAGTACATTTTAAAGCAATTTTTACTTATGCAATACCCACTATTCAATGGTTCTGTCAATTTGCTTTTAACTTTCCAATTTTTATAAAATTGAATTCTTGTAAATCAAAGGGCTTTCCTGGATTTTTTTGAGGTTCTACAATCAGGGCTAGTCAACCTTGGCTCTTTTATGACTCGTGGACTTCAACTCCAAGAATTCCTGAGCCAGCTAAGCTGGCTCAGGAATTCTGGAAATTGAAGTCCACGAGTCATAAAAGAGCCAAGGTTGACTACCCCTGTTCTACATCATAGTAGAATTGTTTTATGAGATTGCAGTAATTAAACTAAGATACATTTTGTGTGTAAGCCAGTTGGAGATCACTTATAGATAGTCCTTGAGTTACGATGGCAACTGAGACTGGGATTGCAGTCACTAAGTGATACAGCTGTAAAGAGTGACGTGACAATACCCTATCACTTAGCAACAGCAGTTCAGGCAGTCCCAGATGTCATCATAACTCAAACATAAGGTAACATAATTCCGCCTCCTGTGAGTTAGTAAACAGGTAGCAGAGGGAGGGGGAGGCTGAGCATAAGCTGCACATGAGTTGGGTTTGTGCTATAATGCAGTGGAAGTGCAGGGAAGCCAGGGAAGAAAGGTGCTGGTGACTGAACGCCTTGGTGTGATCTCAGGAAGGCCAGGGAAGGAGGGTGCTGGTGGGTGAGAGCAAGTGAGGGGGAGGGAGATCATGGTGCATGTTAGTCAAGAAAAGTTGGGAAGGCATATAAAGAGGATTTATAATGTTTTAATAGAAATGGACTCGGAAACGGAATTCGTTAAAGATTGTATGGTAAAATGGGCTCAAAATATTCAAGAACCGATTCCATTGGATATGGGGGGGGGGGGGATAATATGGGTCAGAAATGTAAAGTTTACCCAGGCCCAGAACTTAAGAGAAAATTTCTATAAAATGTTTTATAGATGGCATCTGGATCCTAAAAAGTTGTCCTGTATGTATCCTAATTTACAGCCTAAATGCTGGAGATGCGGTAGTTTAGACGCTACTTATTTCCATATCTGGTGGACTTGTAGAAATATAAAAGCTTTCTGGATTAAGATTTGGTGGAACATTCAAAGGATTTTTAAGAAAGAGATAAAGTTCACTCCACAATTATTTTTATTGGGTGTTATTACAGATTGTGATACTAAAGAAACTAATTTGATGTTGAATTTGATAACAGCTGCAAGATTATTAGTAGGGCAATATTGGAAGAAGGACTGCTTGCCTACTATAGAAGAATGGACGCTTAAAGTGTCAAACTTAGCAGAAATGGCCAAGATTTCTGCTTATTTGAAGGATCAATCACAAGAAAGATACA
>NW_015394452.1:7483-12079 GCF_001527695.2 Protobothrops mucrosquamatus
TATTATTATTTTAGTATTAGTATTGTATTGTTTAACAATTAGGTTGTTAATTTGTTTATCATTGTGTTTAATTTTAATTTGTTTAAATTTATGTTAAAAGGGAGTTAAGGCACGTTATGGACTTGGTTATTTAAATAGTTGGTTAATGTTAGTTAGATTATGATTATTATATTTGTAACCCTGTGTTCAGCTCTGGGAAGTGGGGGAGAGGGAGGGGGGGTTTGGGGTGGGTATGGGGGTTTATATTGTAATTTTTATAAAACTTTTAATAAAAAAAAAAAAGAAAAGTTGGGAAGGGAACAGACTTGCCCAAGCAACTTGTGACTTTCCCCACCGACTGCTCTTTTACCTTTGCTTGTAGGAAGCTAGCAGGGAAGGTTGGCAATGGTGATCAAGTGACTGGGGGATACTGCATCCTGTTTTAAGTGTGATCTGGTTACCAAACAGCCAAATTTTGTTAACATGATTGTGGGGACACTGCAAGTGGTGGAACTTTGAGGACTGGTTATAAGTCCTTTCATTCAATGACAGCATAACTTTTAACCGTGACTGAATGAACGGTCGTAACTTGAGGACTCTCTATACGATATTCATTCATTTATACAACTTATCTGTTTGTCACTATGAAAGCCCTCAGAATGGTGAAGAACTGTAAAACCAAGCTATAAAAACTATAAAGATTTAACAGAGCCAGCAGCCAGATTTATGTTAATGCTGTCACTTAAAGCAAAACACACAGATGCTCTCCCTGCCAGTCTAGACTGAGGTGTGTTTTTTTTCCCCCCCTTGGTGGTTCCTTAATTAGGGTATTCTTTCTTTCTTGATTGCTTATCCAATGCTATTTCCTGCTTTTCTGGAGACTGTGGTTGCTAGGGTAGCTATGCTTGGAGTTGTTTGTTTCCTTCCCTGATTTTCGATTATATCTTTTAAATGGAACAGGTAGTCCTCAACTTACGATCGTAGACATAAAGTGGGTCACTATGTGACTGGAACTATTTTTATGACCTTTTTTGAGGCAGCCATCAAGCAACTACCACGATGATAAAGCGAATCCATTGTTGCTATGGGTCGTTTTTGCTGGAAACCAGAAGTAAGTGCCAGTTTTCAGCAAAAATGACATAAGAGCCAGGCTACTTATAGAATTGGCTTCGTCCCATCATAGTAGCCTGTACCACCCGACCAAGCAGGGAAAATAGGTTGCAGATCCCGTCAGTTAAAGAACTCCTACTGGCAGGGTCTAGGAAGAGAGCCTTTGGCATATTCTTCCCCCAGAGGTAAAGTGGATCCTACTCTCCTGGCCTTCCAAAAAGGGGTTGAAACCTGGCTCTGGCCCTGACGTGGGGAGCGCAAAGGAGCAGACAATCGTGGGATTGGTTGGTGCCACGAGAGACCTCCTTTTATCTTCGTCAACTAATTTTTACAAGCTTTAATTCTTCATGGCTCCTTAAAAACGTTTACAATTTTTAATTTTAAAACTTTAACATTGGTAATTTTTGTATGCTGCTTTATATTTTAATGTTTTATTTTATGCCACCCAGTGTCCCTCTCTGAGTGAGATGGGCGGTTCATAAATGTGAAGTGTAAATTAATAAATAAATAAATAAATATAAAATGCAGTCATTTGCAATACTCTACAAATGGCCATAAATGCAGGCCAATTGCCGAGCGCCCAACATATGGTCATGTGACAGCAGCGGGGAGGCCATCAGACATTTGGACGGAGTCCTTTGGGGGGGGCTTGTTGTAACTTCAAACAGTCACTAAATGACTGGTTATAAGTTGTAAATGGGATTTATTTCTGCCTGCTGATGGTTGTGATTTGTTAATGTGTTAAGTACCCAAGGAATCCCTAGTATCTTTGGATTTGACGATCTCAAATATCAACAGTTTCCCAGTTGAAATTGTGATTGAATCTGTTGAGAAATTAAGGATCTTTCACCATGACTTTGTGGATGCTTCTGCCAATTTTCTACATGTTTGTCCCACATAGTTTGTCCCATATAGTTACCTAGCTTGGTAATCAAACATTGGCAGGAAAACAACCAAATTCAGAGGACAATAAGAAACCAAAAGTTAACTCTACACTACATATATTCTTCTTGTACTGCAACTTAGTTTTCTATATTAACGTTATGAGCCTTGTGAAAATAGAACTGGAATCTTGTCAGAACCTATTCTTGCTTGGAGCACATTCTGATAAGGCTCCGGATTTGGGTGCGCAAGTGCGAGGGCTTGTACATGCAGAGCTGATTCTTGCAAAATTTGCTCCCACTCTGCCTTGAAAAGCTGAAGCAAAGTAAGGATTATGCATACAGGTAGTCCTCGATATACAACAATTCGTTTAGTGACTGTTTGAAGTTGCAATGGCACTGAAAAAAGTGATATGAGAGTTTTTCATGCTTACAATTATTACAGTATCCCTATGGTCTCAGAGTATCAAAATCTGGACTGGCAAGTATTTATGACAGCTGGGGTCATGTGATCACCTATTGCAGCCTTCTGACAAGCAAAGTCAATGAGGAAGCCAGATTCATTTAACAATTGTGTTACTAACTTAACAACTGCAGTGATTCACTTAACAGCAGTGACAAGAAAGGTTGTAAAATGTGGCAAAACGTACTTAACAACTGTCTTACTTAGAAATGGAAATTTTGGGCTCAATTTTGGATATAAGTCAAGGACTACCTATAATTACTGCTATAAATAGCAGTATGCACCCAAAATAAATATGCAACAATAGTGGCTATCTCAAAAATAGTTTTGCCCATATTTCAATAATTATGTACAAGTAAACAAGCTTATTCTAACCATTACATAAATAATTTTAAATATGATTGCTTTATTGTTCTAAAGAAAAGATTGTATTTCATAAAGTTCTAATGTTGTATAATTGTACCATTTGATATACAGATTACAATTTAATTATTCAAAGTATTGTTTATTTTTTGTCCAGATTTAACAGCAAAGCATACAAACTGATTTGTCATTTTAGGGTTTATGATAAAGCAAAGTTTGAGAAACCTTACTTAGGCAGTTTATAGGGGATGGGGAGAAAAAAGTCCTGAATATTTCTCATTCTTGACTATGAGGCTTTAATAGTGCTCTTTGCCTATTCCTTCAAAAAATGCTCACTAACTATGGTCATGCGGTTTTATCAAGATATTCAGTATTTTTTTTTTAAATAAATACGTATTGCACTAGTATTACCCTAGTATTCTCAAGTATCTTTTGTTCTGGAAAATATCTGATGAGCTATGACTCAAGGAAAAGGAAGAAAAATTATTCTGACAATATGATGACTAGTTGGTTTTAATAAAAAGTCACTATTTATGTATCTTTTGCATTAACTCAATCAGGAGAAACATTCCTGTGCATTGCATAAAAATAATTGCAAAAACTTTCAATCAAGCAAATTACTGAAATGTACAAAGTGACTAATTCAAAATCTAGATAGTCAGCATTCTCCTTCTGAAGCAATCTGCACCCAATAGATTACTGCACTGAAGCATTACACTCATGGTCTCATCTTGATCTGAAAATCTCCTACCGAGTTTTTGTTAAAATGAATCGGTCAACTGAAAAGTCACTCAAAAAGACAAAAATGAAAGGAAAGCTTCTATTTGTTCTTTAGAACATTTATTGTATTCATTGTCTAGTAATTCTTTCTTCTGTCCTATTTTGAGCAAGCCAAAATCACTGTGAGCCTTGTGCTCTTCACCTTACTTTCACTGAACTTAAGTCCATTTTTTAAAAATCAAATGGACTTTCCACAGAACCAAAAGTATTCAAACATTTGATTGAGTCAGTCTAAAATTTTCCCAGACATTATCTTCTATTCTTTTGCTCTGAGGCCAAACCAGTATTTCAAAAATTAGATTTGGTGTCTTTAGTTGTACCATTTTGCTTTCTTCAATATCCCATACAATTCCATTGTTAGGCAACACAATTTCCACAATGGTGCCTCTCTCTCCTGGGAACCACAGCAAATTTCCTAGGTGCTCTGGGAGATATTCTCACTGCATATGTGCCTAAAAGGAATAATGTGCACTTGGGGGTCAGGAAGTCTATGGAAAATTAACAATACCACTATTACAATACAGACATTAAGTCAGTTTTTTTTTATTTTCTTGAAGAATCCCCACTGCTACCAAAAAAGTTTCTTCTGTTTTTAGCCTCACCAAACCTGCCTTTGAATGAAAGATTGTACTGTGTGAGTGTTTAGGCAAATGTGTCTTTTCAACCAAGTAGCTTGGCATCTCTTACCTGATGCTTTGTCTCCACAGACAACACAGTACTCTACTACTTGTGGCCGCTGGACATCAGTTTTAGCCAACAAACGTTCCACAGAGGCAGAGTCAGTGACAATCTAAAATGAAACATTTAAAATGTTTCACTAGAATTTCTATACGATATTGTATTTAAAGGATGCTGCAAATTTTTAAACATAAAACACAGCTTCGCCACAGTTGTGCAACTGCAAAATAAACATGCAGAAAGTGAAGAAATATGGAAAATTTAAAAAAAAACAGTATAGCAAGACAGCAAGGAAAAGGTTTAAAAGTGTACATGGTAACTGCTGGCATGATAAAGTGAAGA
>NW_015394453.1:0-1797 GCF_001527695.2 Protobothrops mucrosquamatus
ACTAGTCTAAGCTTCATATGCTTTCATTCTCTGCTAAGGCAACCTCTCTCTGTACTGACCAGGTTTCTGAGGAGCTTTCCATGGTCCTGATTTTCACTATGACTTAAGACTCAGGCTCCAATCCTTGCGTAGGCAACCTTGGCGCTTTTATGACTCGTGGACTTTAACTTCCAGAATTCCTGAGCCAGCATGGCTGGCTCAGGAATTCTGGGGGTTGAAGTCCACGAGTCATAAAAGAGCCAAGGTTGCCTACCCCTGGACTATACAGTATACAGGTAGTCCTCTACTTACTACCACAAAATTTATGTTGCTACCTGAGACAGTTGTTAAGTGAGTTTTGCTCCATTTTTGGGCCTTTCCTGCCAGAGCTGTTAAATGAATCGCTGCAGTTGCTAAGTTCATAACAAGGTTGTCAAGTGAACCCAACTTCCCCCACGGACTTTGCTTGTTGGAAGCTGGCTGGGAAGATTGCAAATGGCAATCACATGATCCCAGGACACTGCAACCATCTTAAATGCATGCCAATGGCCAACACCTGAATTTAGATCATGAAACTGTGAGGATGTTGCGACAATCATAAGTGCACAGTCATAACCACTAGACCAAACTCCTGTTCTGATCTTTTCTGTTCCAGAAACAATACGCAATAATTTTATTTCTAAGGTGAACTTGAGCAGCAGGCTTTTAAGAGATCATTAAATGCTAAATGCAATGGTCTTTCAGAAGACCAATATAGCAGGGTGTATAAGCAGCAATGATGGTTTGGAAAGAGCAGGTGCAGCATTACCTGGACAGGTGTATCTGCAGAAACTATATTCTGGTTTCTTCAGCAACCCTAGCCCTTGAAGGGCAGTGACTAATGAATGAGAAGGATGTACTATCGGTAGTCTCAATCAATCAACAGCTGCTCAGTCAATTCCAGTTCTAGCCTTGTTCTTACAAAGATCGATTGTACACCAAGACATGTTGAGAGAAGATAGAACACACTAATTTAAAACTGGAACAGCTAAGGATGAATCTAGGTTGTCTCCATAGTGAGCTGAGAATGAGACAAAAGTTGTAGCATGAGATCAGGTCTCCTAAACATGGTTGGGGGGGAAACGTCATGCTTTGTTTAACAGAAAGTGCCTAGGAGTGCATAATGTTTCTGAAGGAAAAAAAAATCCAATTAACTGTATTTAGCAAGGTGCATTGGAACAGAATAGATTCAGTACAGGCAGTCCTCGATTTGCAACCTTAGTTGCAAATAGTGACGATTCAGAATAATGGCACACCTAAGCTGCCACCTTATGCTTGCTTATGCTTCACTGCTATGCGGTGACAGACTGCCATGATCGGTGGGGAGAGGGAATGAAGCGGGGAAGTCTTGGGGAAAACGAAAGTAAACGCTGTATCTCCTTGAGATGCTGCCTCAAGGTCACCCAGCTGGAAGAAAGAGAGGGGGCGCATACCAAACTGAGCTTGAACGGACCATTAGGAAAACATCTTGCTGAACCTGATTGGTCACCCTTGGGTGGGCAATAAGAGACAGTCCAGGGAGGGAAAAGTAGAACTTACGGATTTGGGTGCATGATTCTCAGTTCTGGCTTTGCAATACTGCAATACACTTCACTTCTAATAAACTCTACCTTTCTCAAAACATGGAGCCGAGGATTGTTTCTATTTAGAGTTGTGGCAGGTCTGACACTTTATTAATTGCAATTTTATTGTGATGAGAGTGAGAGAGTGGGAGAGAGAGAGAGAGAGAGAGAGAGAGAGAGAGAGAGAGAGAGAGAGAGAGAGAGAGAGAGAGAGAGA
>NW_015394453.1:4483-6794 GCF_001527695.2 Protobothrops mucrosquamatus
AGAAGGGAACATTTCTAGCTCAGGGTTGAACTGGGGAGTCCTTGGTGCTCTCTGAGCTTGGTGGTTTTCTTTCAGACATTTCATTACCCAGGTAGGTAACATCATCAGTGCTATGCCTCAATTGTCTCAAGATAACTGAGAGTTCCTAGAAAGCTAGAAGGATGAAGGGGAAGGAAGGAAGGAAGGAAGGAAGGAAGGAAGGAAGGAAGGAAGGAAGGAAGGAAGGAAGGAAGGAAGGAGAGGAGAGGAGAGGAGAGGAGAGGAGAGGAGAGGAGAGGAGAGGAGAAGGAAGGAAGGAAGGAAAAGGAAGGGAGAGGAGAGAGAAAGAAAGAAAGAGAAAGAAAGAAAGAAAGAAAGAAAGAAAGAAAGAAAGAAAGAAAGAAAGAAAGAAAGAAAGAAAGAAAGAAAGAAAGAAAGGAAAGAGAAAAACTGGATGGAGTCACTGAAGCAGTAGGCATGAGCTTAAATGGACTCCAGAAGATGGTAGAGGACAGGAAGGCCTGGAGGAACATTGTCCATGGGGTCGCGATGGGTTGGACATGACTTCGCAACTAACAACAACAAACATAGGCAACCATTTATCTCCCCATAAAGGGTACTTTATGACTGGCAATGCCCAACATAGCAATTCTTTTGAGTTTAGGTAAGTCTGTCCCACAGTGACATTTATTGAATGTGCCTATAGCTTTTTTTTTTTAAATCCCAAATATAAATAACATTTTGTTTGCCAAACTGGGCTGGTCTTGTCTGAATCAAGCATTCAGGCCTCGTGCAGCAAAATGCTGTCTTCCTCCGATGACACCTAATGTTATAGCTCATCAAATCAGCTTATATATTTAGGAAAATGAAACTAACATTCCTAACCCATCAATACAGTTCTTTTAAATTCTTTAAACGTGTTTTGAGACTCTTGGGATACGAGACAACTGAATCATTACTTAGTTTTCAGTATTTACAATGAGCAATCTGTACATGTTAATATAAGTGTCTTAAACAATTACAGTTCTACAGGCTAACACAGAAATGGTAAGCAACTAGGCAATCTTTGGAGTATTAAATATGTTCATTCCAATGAAGAGAAAGAGCGAGTTCAAAGAAAGTGGGGCATTAGATATTTTGCAAAGCGAATCTTTATAATAGAGTATGCATAGAATTTAGCTACAGATGGGGAGACAGAACTAAAAATAGAAATGTGGTGTTAAACTTGTCTCCCAGCGCCAAAGAAGGCAAAAACTTTTAAATCGTGTAGCATTCACACATGTACTTACACACCCACTATAAGGAGGGCATTGGGCACAGAGCAGCTTGAGAACAGAGAAGTAAAAAAAAAAAAAGGTAACCATTTAGAGAACATGGAAAGGTGGGAGAGAATAAGCAGAGAAATAAAGAGATCCACCTTTTCAGAAGTGATTAGGCTAGATTCTTACGTTTATTTATTATTTATTTATTAGATTTTTTTTCCCACCCCGTCTTTATAGGTAACTTAAGGCAGCTTAAGGCATTGTATGCATTAATACAATGCATAATACTCTTTCTCCTCCTATTTTCCTCACAACAACAACCCTGTGAGGTGGATTGGGTTGAGAGAGAGGGAGTGGCCCAAAGTCATCCAATCAGCTTTCATGCCTAAGGAGGGACTAGAACTCATAGTCTTGTGATGATTGGCCCAATGTCACCCAGCCAGCTTCATGTCTAAGGCCGGACTAGAACTCACCGTCTCCTGGTGATTGGCCTAAAGTCACCCAGCCAGCTTCAGAAAGGAAAGGAGGGGAGGGGAAAGGGAAGGGAAGGGAAACGGGGAAAGGTAAGGAAAGGGAAATGGGGAAAGGAAAGGAAAGGAAAGGAAAGGGAAATGGGGAAAGGAAAGGAAAGGGAAATGGGGAAAGGAAAGGGAAATGGGGAAAGGAAAGGGAAATGGGGAAAGGAAAGGAAAGGAAAGGAAAGGGAAATGGGGAAAGGAAAAGGAAAGGAAAGGAAAGGAAAGGGAAATGAGGAAAGGAAAGGGAAATGGGGAAAGGGAAGGGAAGGGAAATGGGGAAAGGAAAGGAAATTGGGGAAAGGAAAGGAAAAGGAAATGGGGAAAGGAAAGGAATTTTTTTTAATTTTTATTTATTTTTATTTTACATAAACTTATATGCCGCCCTTCTCCCTATAGGACTCAGGGCGGCTTACAGCATATTAAAACACACAAACGCCATCCCCCATAAAACCAATTAAAAACCAAATATTTGTCGCTGTATAGTTATTAAGATTCGAATTAAAATTGTCCCTATTTAAAATTCTCCCTAGGCCAGACCCGCTTGTTGAAAAA
>NW_015394453.1:10286-12077 GCF_001527695.2 Protobothrops mucrosquamatus
ACCAACGCCAAGCCGCCCGGCCAACCGGAGCAGGCTAGCGCCGGGGCCAAGGAGCCAGATAGCGGGGCCAAGGCCAGGCCTCCACCGCCAGGCCGCCAAAGTTCTTCCAGGCCCCCGGGTCCTTCAGGCCAAAAACGGGCCGAACGCCAGGCCGCCCGACCAGCCGATGCAGGCCAGCGCCCGGGCCGGGGAGTCGAATAACGAGGCCTAAAACCAGGCCTCACCACCAGGCCGCCGGAGTTCTTCCCGGCCGAAGTTCTTCCCGACCGCCCAAGTCCTTACAAGCCGCCCTGTCTCTGTCTGTCTGTCTGTCTGTCTGTCTGTCTGTCTGTCTGTCTGTCTGTCTGTCTCTCTCTCTCTCTCTCTCTCTCTCTCTCTCAACTACAAACCTGCTGGCAAAATCTAACTTCTGTCTTGATTGTCAGTAAAGGTCATAATCTATTCTAGATGGCTGCGTTAAAAGAGTGAATGCCGACCTCTGGTTGGACTTTTCTGTTATTGTTTTTTTTCTTTTTTGTATTCCTGTCAGCTGCAATTACTTTGATGGTTCTTCTCTGCTACAGGGATCTAGAGCCCGGGGTTCTGATTCTATTAATGGACAGGTAGTAAGCCTCCGAGGGCTGTGTCTGCTAGGAATAAAAAGGAGGGCTCCCTACATCCTATTGCTTATTCCTACCATCTGATTTTCTCTTTCCAAAATGCTTAGCCACCAGGTGAACCCAGCAATTGGGGTCACAATTTCTCCCTGAAACCAGACTTTGCCATTTCCGAAACAATAGTCCTCCTGATTATAACCTGGCTCCTTTCTAAATCATAACAATTTTCTTGCCTTTTATTAAAGTCTGCAGGTCTTAGCTAATTCCGCTCAAGAGAAGTAATTGAAAATTGCTATAATATCCTAACCTTTCAAAACTATTGTTTCAGACAAAGCTATACAGGTAGTCCTCGGCTTACGACCACAATCGAACCCAAAATGTCTGTTGCTAAGTGAGACAGCAGTTAAGTGAATTTTGCCCCATTTTAGGACCTTTCTTGCCACAGTTGTTAAGCGAATCCATGCAATTGTTAAGTTAGTAATCCAGTTGTTCAATGAATCCGGCTTCCCCATTGACTTTGCTTGTCAGAAGGTCGCAAAAGGGGATCACGTGACCCTGGGACACGGCAACCGTCATAAATATGAACCACTTGCTAAGCATCCAAATTTTGTTCACATGAACATGGGGATCCTGCAATGGTCGTTAGTGTGAAAAACGGTCATAAGTCACTACTTCAGTGCAGTTATAACTTTGAACGGTCACTAAATGAATGGTTGTAAGTCAAGGAAATTCCTTTGTCTTGCTTTCTTCCTCTGCTTTGGGGTTTCAGCCCCTTCCACTGAGCCATGGTGCATAGTGGTTAGAGTGCAGTACTACAGGCTAATTCTGCCGACTGCCGGCTGCCAGCAGTTTGGCAGTTCGATTCTCACCGGTTCAAGGCTGGCTCCGCCTTTCATCCTTCCGAGGTCGGTAAAATGAGGACCCAGGTTGTTGGGGGGTAAATAGGCTGACTCTGTAAACCGCTTAGGGAGGGCTGTAAGGCACTGTGAAGCGGTATATAAGTCCAAGTGCTATTGCTGTCTTTCCCTCTCCTTTAACCAAATTCACTGTCATGGTTCCGACAGATGAAACTCTTCAAAGAACTTCGAGGCATTGTTTATCTTAAAGAATCTTTATTTGAGTAGCAACACATCGGCACGTACATAATCCAAGCCAAAATCTGGCTTCCCCTCCCCTCAGCGCATAGTATCAAAGC
>NW_015394453.1:15584-17658 GCF_001527695.2 Protobothrops mucrosquamatus
GAAGGGAGGAGCAAAAGGAAGGGAGGAGCAGAAGGAGAGGGAGGGAGGAAGGAAGGAAGGAGCAGAAAGAAGGGAGGAGCAAAAGGAAGGGAGGAGCAGAAGGAGAGGGAGGGAGGAAGGAAGGAGTAGAAAGAAGGGAGGAGCAAAAGGAAGGGAGGAGCAGAAGGAGAGGGAGGGAGGGAGGATACCAGAATGCCTAAAGTGGCTGACCAGGGGGGTTAGTTTATTCTCAAATATCCCCGGCATAGCAAATGGAACTAAAATCCAGAAAAGCCAATTAATTTATTCAGTGCCCTATCCTACACTCACAACCTAGGAGTTTAACCCTATTCAAGCAATAGACTAATCAGTGGTTCTTAACCTGGGCGATATCGCCCCCCAGGGAGCGATTTCGTTTTTCAGGGGGGCGATGGAACGAAAAGGGGCAACGCGGGGGTGAAGGAACAAAAAGGGGGCAATATGGGGGTGATGGAGCGAGAAGTTTTGGGGACACTTTTGAGACTTTTTCGTACAGTGAATCGCTGTATATCTGTCATACAAAAACACCAGATCGCTCGCTATTAGTGGATTGAATTGTGTTTTCAAATGTTCCTCCAGCTAGCTTCAGTACAGAACGCCGTACATATGTAAATACACATCGGCTTCGTTTTCGAATTTTTGTTGTGCTCTGTAAAACATTTTGTGTGTCTCTTTGTATTGTCCTTTTTTAGGGTGCACCCCAGTTCGATATTATATTTTCTTTGTGTCTTTTTAATCCTTTTTACAGTGTGCGTGACTATACATACTTTCCTCGAATCTTAATTCAGTTTCAGAGTTTTCGTCTTGAAATTCTTAGTTCCTGCATTGCGGTTTGTTTTTATGCCCTTTTTATATTTCTTTTTGCGTCTTAAATTTCACTTGTAATTCAATCATTAAATGTTACTGTTTTTCTTTTCGGGCATTTCACTTTCTTGCAATTGAATTTTGTTTTCAGTGGTCATTACATTGAAGTGTCTTGAATAAATAAGATAATAATGAAATACATGTATCACGAAGTTTGGGAATAAAGTGATGGGTAGCACCAAACTTTTTCACACAGTTGAGATATGGGGAAAAGACTGGAAATAAATTATTTGCATCAATATCTCCTGATGACAATTTAAAAAAAAAACAAAAAAAGTGTTTGCATAAATTGAAGAATTATTTCCTATGAGAGGTTATGTTGGGGGAGGGGGCGATGACAACTTCCTCATTGGCTCAAGGGGGCGATTCATTCAAAAAGGTTAAGAACCACTGGACTAAATCATAAAACATGCCTTACAACTTAAACCACAAACAGGCAAGTCTCATTAGGGTGTGATTCCAACCTGAAGCAGGTTTTCTACTAAAAGCAGAAATTAATCGTAAAATCGAGTCGTGTTGCAAGGTTCGAGAAAGAAAAGGCAACTTAATATTAGCGTGTAATAATCATTAAAAGACTGAATTTAGCTTTGACCTAATTATCTTTGCCCTAGAATGTGCAGCTTTTTCTTTCTCCATTTTAGGACTCCCAATTTTCATTCCCTTTCAATGTCTTTTCCTTTTGCATATTCTCCTATATCAGTGGTACTCAACCTGTGGGTCGGGACCCCATTTGAGGTCGATCAATCATTTCATGGGGGTCGCCAAGCAAGGCTGTCCGCCATTTTTTTTTGTCTGCCATTTTTCCCCCCTTTTCCGGCGGGTGCCTTACCTCCCTTGGGCTGGGCCAGCTGGTGGTCGGCCTGCTCCGTCTCTGCCGCTTGCCAGCTACGCCTCAGCCGGCGCAGGGGGCGGAACCACACATGCGCGGTGCTCCCGGGCAGGGAAAGTCCTCGACTTACGACCGGTTGGGTAGTCCTCGACTTACGACCGGTTTAGTCCTCGACTTACGACCGGTTTAGTCCTCGACTTACGACCGGTTTAGTCCTCGACTTACGACCGGTTGGGGTCGCGGCATTAAAAAGGTTGAGAACCACTGTCCTATATGGACCTTCATCTTCAAGATTTAAAATTGAGAGTTTTGTATGGTTCAAAGATCACCCCCTGAATATGAAAGCTGCATTTCTGTGTGCGC
>NW_015394453.1:20474-22000 GCF_001527695.2 Protobothrops mucrosquamatus
TTGTATGTTTTAGCCTCCAGTCCCCTAATCATCTTTGTTGCTCTTCTCTGTACTCTTTCTAGAGTCTCAGCATCTTTTTTACATCGTGGTGACCAAAACTGGATGCAGTATTCCAAGTGTGGCCTTACTAAGGCATTGTAAAGTGGTATTAATACTTCACGTGATCTTGATTCTATCCCTCTGTTAATGCAGCCCAGCAGTGTGTTGGCTTTTTTGGCAGCTGCAGCACACTGCTGGCTCATATCTAAGTGATTGTCCACTAGGACTCCGAAATCCTCTAGGACTCCGAGATGACTTGTGGACTTCGACTCCCAGAATTCCTGAGACAGCATGGCTCAGCTTGGAAACCTCTCCATTTCCCCTCAGCATGGCTGGCTCAGGAATTCTGGGAGTTGAAGTCCACAAGTCATAAAAGAGCCAAGGTTGCCTACCCCTGGTCTCTATTGATGAATATATTTCAACAATACCTTTTCTAAAATTTGGGGGCTTTAGTCTCTGTGGCATTGTTGACTATTTAATATTTTTTCCTGATTATATGTTATCTAGCATTTGCATTTTTGTTTCTCTGGGAAGTTTAATATAAATGATGTAACCAAAAGAAATATAGGTAGTCCTATATACTTACGTCTGAAACTGAGCCCAAAACCTCCGTTGCTAAGCGAGACAACTGTTAAGTGAGTTTTGCCACAATTGTTAGGCAAATCACTTCAGCTGTTAAGTAAGTCATGCAGTCGGTAAGTGAATCTGGCTTCTCCCATTGACTTTGCTGGGAGGATAACAAATGGTGATTACATGACCCTGGGACAGTGCAACTGTCATAAGTACATGCCAGTTGCCAAGCGTCTGAATTTTGATCACGTGACCATGGGGATGCTATAGCGGTTGTAAGTGTGAAAAAACAGCCATAAGTCACTTTTTTAAAATGCCGCTGTAATTTCAAACGGTCCCTAAATGAATTGTAAGTTGAAGACTAACTGTAATGAAAAAACCCAGTATATTTAATAATAATGAATACAGCTATAATGCTAATAATGGATTTCATATATATTTCCATTTTCCTTTCTTCCTCTTTTTTCCCTCTTTTTCTCCAGGGTGGAAAGGAAAGAGAAAGCACGTTTAAAAACAGTGAAATTTAATTCCAAGCCGGGTGTGATCGATGCCAAAGGGGTAGGTAGACATGAATCTAACTGTTTGTTCACTCAACTCTTCTAATTACAGGTATTTTAAAATAAGCCGGGAAAGAAAGTGAGAATTTATCATACACTCAAGAAATATGAGAAAGGAAAAAAAATGTTTTATTAAGAGTGAAACCTTTACTATCAAATCATGGAACAGCTCCTCAACACCTCAGTTGCTATTGCACAGTTCTCTTGTGTATACACACACACACACACACATTAAAGTTTTAATAAATAAGATTCGTGCTTTTGAGACAAGAATCCGAACAGTCAGCTCAGCCAAATTCTGCTCTGAAAAGATTAAATTCCTTGAGTTGCTTAGGCTTTGTGTGTGTGTGAGAGAGAGAG
>NW_015394453.1:22454-24954 GCF_001527695.2 Protobothrops mucrosquamatus
TGGAACAGCTCCTCAACACCTCAGTTGCTATTGCACAGTTCTCTTGTGTATACACACACACACACACACATTAAAGTTTTAATAAATAAGATTCGTGCTTTTGAGACAAGAATCCGAACAGTCAGCTCAGCCAAATTCTGCTCTGAAAAGATTAAATTCCTTGAGTTGCTTAGGCTTTGTGTGTGTGTGAGAGAGAGAGTGTGTGTGTGTGTGTGTGTGTCACACAAAACATCAGTGGGTCAGCTGCATCTGGACAGAACAATGTGTTCATGGGCAACCTGGTTACAACATTGTCATCTGGCATTGTTAGGAATGCTGAAAAAGAAACCGGAAGAAATCTAGACAGAAACAATCAGA
This sequence comes from Protobothrops mucrosquamatus, assembly GCF_001527695.2. Lineage (NCBI taxonomy): Eukaryota > Metazoa > Chordata > Lepidosauria > Squamata > Viperidae > Protobothrops > Protobothrops mucrosquamatus. Next base: position 22,812 of record NW_015394453.1, read on the forward strand.
TCGTCTTGACTTACGACCATTTGTAGTTCCGATGCTCAGCCCCCCCTCCCCACGGTCACATGACTGAACTTTGGGCGCTCAGCAAATCGGCTGTATTTACGGCCATTTGCAGGGGTTTGCAGTCATCTGACTGCAATTTACAACAGCTTTGCCCAAAACCCAGCATTTGCTTCCAATTTATTTTCAACTATTGGTTTACTTAAAGCAGACATGTCAAACTCACGACGTCATGTGACGTCGTGCAACATATCGGGACAGTTTTGCCATTGCCGGCAATGGGGTGGGCGTGGCTTCCAGATGATGCGTCCAGCCCGCGGGCCAGGAGTTTGACACCCCTGACTTAAAGACTGTGACGAGTGCTTTACAACCCACTATGTTTGCTTAATAATCGCTGTGGAAAAGGTTGAAAAATTGGGTTGGTCACATAACCGATCTGTTTTATAACTGTAACGAATTGTGACCTTAATGGGCAGACTCCATTACGGTCGTAAGGGTGAGCACTACCTGTACTGATGTGAGAAGGTAATAATAATCAGAATAGAGCTGGAAGGGACCTTGGAGGTCTTCTAGTCCAGCCCCCTGCTCAAGCGGGAGACCCTATATCATTTCAGACAAGTGACTGTCCAGTCTCTTCTTAAAAACCTCGAGTGATGAAGCACCTACAACAGTGATGGCGAACCTTTTAGAGACCGAGTGCCCAAACTGCAACCCAAAACCCACTTATGCATCGTCGGGTGCCGGGTGGGTGTGGCCCATTGGATGGGCATGGCTGCGGTGGTAACGGCAGACTGGGTGGGACTAAAAAGTTCAATCAATCAATTCCAACTTTGCAAGATTGAACCTTTTTTTTTTTGCACACGACGGCAGAGGCCTAAAGCGAAAAGGTTTTATAAAACCCAGCTGAAGGCCTAGGACTGGGGCAATGGCACGCGTGCCCACAGAGAGGGCTCTGAGTGCCGCCTCTGGCACCCATGCCGTAGGTTCGCCACCACTGCCCTATACCATTTCGGACAAATGGCTGTCCAGTCTCTTCTTAAAAACTTCCAGTGTTGGAGCATTCACCGCTTCTGGAGGCAGGTTGTTCCATTGGTTAATTGTTCTAACTGTCAGGAAGTTTCTCCTTAGTTCCAGGTTGCTTCTCTCTTTGGTTAGTTTCCATCCGTTGTTTCTTGTCCTGCCTTCAGGCGCTTTGGAGAATAGCTTGACTCCCTCTTCTTTGTGGCAGCCCCTGAGATATTGGAACACTGCTATCATGTCCTCCCTCGTCCTTCTCTTCATTAAACTAGACATACCCAATTCCAGCAACCGTTCCTTATATGTTTTAGCCTCCAGTCCCCTAGAAGTGCCGTAGAAGTGCTAGAAGTGGTAATGATTAACTCTGATCTGCATTTATAAGTAGAACTGATATGCAAACTGACATCTTGCACTTTGCTAACCTAACCCGGAGAAGGCTGGAGACAGGAAAAAAAATAATAATCATCTGCAGAAAAAGAAATTGAGCTGGAAAAATGGGCTGCAGACTTAAGTAGCCTGTTGCCCTTTATTTTGACATATCTCCTTGAAGTTACAAAGAGCTCTAAGTCTTTTCCTGCTTGCCAATTCTTCTCCAGCATTCAAGGACAGCCTTAGAGGGAGCATATTACTGTTATAAAAAGGATTCAGGAAATACCTCAGAGCATTCTTAAAACCTAACAATAACTCACGACAATCTCTTCGTGACCTCTACAAAAGTTCCATTCGGGTTGTTTTTTTTTTCAAACGACAAAAAAACCCTCAGTATTTATTTTTGAGATGCATATCGCAGAGATTTTGACCAGGTTACCATTCCCAAGCCTACATCTTTCTGCTTAAGGTCAGCAATACGTGGTATTAGGTATTTAGAAGATAGAACTTAGAATAATAGAGCTGGAAGGAACCTCAGAGGTCTTCTAGTCCAACTCCCTGCTCGAGCAGGAGACCCTATACCAGGGGTAGGCAACCTTGGCTCTTTTATGACTGGTGGACTTCAACTCCCAGAATTCCTGAGCCAGCATGGCTCAGCCTGGAAACCTCTCCCTTTCCCCTCAGCGTGCCTGGCTCAGGAATTCTGGGAGTTGAAGTCCACCAGTCATAAAAGAGCCAAGGTTGCCTACCCCTGCCCAAA
>NW_015394453.1:27186-30864 GCF_001527695.2 Protobothrops mucrosquamatus
ACTGCTTTAGAAAGAAGGTTGCAGTTTATTGAAGAGCCAGACAGAAAGATGGTTCTGGCAGGGAAGAGGGGAGAAAAAGGGCTGAGCACATGTAGGTAGTAGGTTTTTATACCCCTCTCGAGCCTTTTGTTTGAAGTAGTTTCCTGTTCCTGTTTCAGGCTTTGTATTTCCTGTGTCACATATTCTGACCTGAGTCTAGGTGTGCCTTTCTGGTATTCTTGTTGGTGGTGGATTAATCCTATTATATATCCTGCTTCCCTGGTGCTGGGGCTAATGATTCTTAGAGTTTGGATGGGGTATGCAGATTTTAAGTGTCTGTTTAGGTGTCTATTAACACTGTTAATATAGGATATTATTGCTTTGACCGTGTCTTTGTCTTCTCCTAGCTTCTAGCTCCAACTTTCCTGATGGTTTACATCTGCATTTGTATAGAGCTGGCTTCTGCTTGGGACAGAGAGACTTGGGGGCAGGGTTGGTTTCTGCTTTTAAAACCCTTTTGAGGAAATATATTTTTCTGCCCTTTTAATATTTCCTTCTCTAGGGGGGGGGCTGACTTCCCACACACTCAAGTCAGAAGCACCGAGATGCTTCCAGGTTGAAAGGATTAGCGGGTAACATCACCGTTGGCCTGGGGACACTCAGTTGGGGGGCTCCTTTCATGTTCCCAGAAGGAGCTGGAGCGAAGGATAAGAACTCAACCCCACCCCATGCCAGCTCCTGGGTCTTGAACATGGGCTTGCTAACCTCCTTCCCAGCATTCCAGCCACTTGAGCCACCATGCTCCATAGCCCCACCAGTTTTTATGTCTTCCTTGATCCCCTCATCATACATCCCTGTCTGAAGACACATAGTTGAGAGAGGCAGGCAGAGTGGATGAAAGAGGTCAGATTTCCCCTCCTCCCCTAAATTTTAGCAGGTGCCCAGCCTTTTAGACAAATGACATCTTAAATGCCCTTTTCTGGCCTGCAATCAAAGCTGGAGGGACTTGTTCTTTCGCAAGGCTAACAATACCTCACACCAGCCAGACTCTGACGAGAATTTAATTACCCTTTAATTTTGTAAATTGTTCTTTTTGGCATCTAAGGGCAGAAGGGCGATCAATCTTATCCCCTCCCAGAGTCCTTTATTGGGTGTGATGTTTTTGCAAAGAGCATTGTGAGGAAGCCAGGTTGGTCTCCCCTTGTTGCTTTTAATCTTGGGTTCAACCTGTTGGAAAAGGTCATCATTAGGCTGCAGGCAAAATTTAATGTATTTTTAAATAACTGCTCCGTATAGGAAGGAAAGAGACCTGCTGTGGCCTCCTTTATCTATGGAGGGCTTGAGCATTTGATGGAAGACCTGATGCTTTTGTGACCCCGGGATCAAGAATCCAGCATAGCTCTAAAGACCATGATTTAGATGACATTGCCGAAGAGCAATTTTCTGTACTCAACAGCCCCTTTTATCTTCTCCCAGTCTTGAGATGCAGGTCTTCTCCTTTTTTTTTTAAGGCTTGCAGAATGAACCTTCATCATTTCTGCTGTTTCTTAGCCAGTCAGAAGCCAGGAATTACAAAGGCCGTTTTGAGCTTACAATAAGGAGAACCTAAGTCAGGGGTAGGCAACCTTGGCTCTTTTATGACTGGTGAACTTCAACTCCCAGAATTCCTGAGCCAGCTGTGCTGGCTCAGGAATTCTGGGAGTTGAAGTCCACCAGTCATAAAAGAGCCAAGGTTGCCTACCCCTGACCTAAGTGTAGATGTAAGCAATCTCCTGCCAAACGTTTAAATGAGGGGTCCCCCAATCTCTAGGTCCATGGCCCAGTACTGTTGGGAAGCGGTCCGTGCAAGCAGTGGGCGAGCATACACATGCACAAAGCTGCATTTGCACAAGAGGTGCACATGCAAAACCATCCCCTCATCCTGTCCCTGACACTGCCAGTCTGCAGAGCAGGAAAGGTTTAGGACGGCTGATTTTAAACTTCTCTATTGGCTTCAGACAATTCAGACGACAGGCTTAAGATGCAGAAGGATCTCAACAGGCTTGAACACTGGGGTCTAGCTAACAAAATGAAATTGAGTTTTGAAAAAAAAGGAAGGCGCCACATTTAGGCAGGACAAACCAAATGCACAATTATGGAATAGGTGGTAGCTGGCTCAACAGTAGTAAGTGTGAGAAGGATCATGGAGTCCCCAGTAGACAATCACTTAAATACGATCCTGCAGTGCGCTGCAGCTGCCAACAAAGCTAATGCAGTCATAGGCCGCATTCACAGAAGGACAGAATCAAGATCACATGAAGTGTTAATGCCACTTTATAAGGCCTTGGTAAGACCAACCATTGGAATATTGCCTCCAGTTTTGGTCGCCAAGATATAAAAAAAAAGATGTTGAGACTCTAGAAGGAGTGCAGAGAAGAGCAACAAAGATAATTAGGAGACTGGAGATTAACACATACGAAGAAATGTTGCAGGAATTGGGTATCTCTAGTTTAATGAAGAGAAGGACGTGGGGGGACATGATAGCAGTGTTCCAATATCTCAGGGGCTGCCACAAAGAAGAGGGAGTCAAGCTATTCTCCAAAGCACCTGAAGGCAGGACAAGAAGCAACGGATGGAAACTCATTAAAGAGAGAACCAACCTAGAACTATGGAGAAATTTCCTGACCGTGAGAACAATTAATCAATGGAATGACTTGCCTCCAGAAGTTGTGGGTGCTCCAACAATGGAGATTTTTAAGAAGAAATTAGACAGCCAGATGTCTGAAATGATATAGGGCAGGGGTAGGCAACCTTGGCTCTTTTATGACTCGTGGACTTTAACTCCCAGAATTCCTGAGCCAGCTATGCTGGCTCAGGAATTCTGGGAGTTGAAGTCCACGAATCATAAAAGAGCCAAGGTTGCCTATCCCTGGTATAGGGTCTCCTTCTTGAAAAGGGCATTGAACTAGAAGACTCCCAAGATCCCTTCCATCTCTATTATTCTGTTATTCTGTGAAGCTGCTGAAGTAACAATTTTATGATAATCTCTTTTTAAAAAAATTCTTCCAGGTCTCTTGTCCTGATTGTTTTCCAAGCCTATCCCATTCTGCATGACTGCTCAAACACGTAGTTGTCCTCCCCCTGAGTCTTTAGCCAGCCCACGACAGAGCCAGGGAAGTGCATCTGATGGTAATTCTTAAAATTACCGACTGTTGTGCTATTGACATCTAGTAAACATTTTAGCCTGAGAAACCAGATCTATCCATGCCTGTGGATAGGTGGGCTAGCACTGGATGACTGCAAATGCGCTCTATATTCTTGAAGATTATTTGGAACTACACCTGGTGTAGAATGCAGAGCTTGGGGGGTGGAGTCAAGAAAGGAAGCGGCTTAGAGTCATTACATTCCCTCAAGCTAATAATAATAATGATGATGATGATGATGATGATGATGATGATGATGATGATGATGATGATGATGATGATGATGATGATGATGATGATGAAGTTGGAAGGGACCTCGGAGGTCATCTAGTCCAACCCCCTGCTCAGGCAGGAAACCCTATACCATTTCGGACAAATGGCTGTCCAGTCTCTTCTTAAAAACTTCCAGTGTTGGAGCATTCACCGCTTCTGGAGGCAGGTTGTTCCACTGGTTAATTGTTCTCACTGTCAGGAAGTTTCTCCTTAGTTCTAGGTTGCTTCTCTCCTTGATCAGTTT
>NW_015394454.1:0-8029 GCF_001527695.2 Protobothrops mucrosquamatus
GCAAACAGATTCCATTCAAACAAAAGCTGCAGAGATACTTTCATGATGAGTTTTCAATATATACCCATCATGAAACATAAATTCTCTGAATGGAATGCCAAAATGTAAAAAGGTGTTTGAAAGGATTTTAGTCTTTCAGATAACTGTATATTTATTTATGTAGCTCAAAATTATTGCCAAACCAGGGCACAGAGTTTAACAAAGAACATAAGAAGGTAAACTCTGAGGCAACTGGTGCTAATTATATAAAGTTACACCCTTCATATTGAATCACATTGTTTCAAACAGTGAACAACAAAAGAGGAATAATTAAATTAAATCCCGTCACTTAAGCAGAGAATAGCAGAGACCAGGTTAGTACGGCACCAAATTCATTTATGTTAAATAAAGATTATGCTGGAGGTGATGATTTTTCTTTAGAAAATCAGGAAAGCCAGTTAGTCTCTTAAAACTAACTGATGCCCTGGACCTTTCAGTCTGAGTTGCTGTTGGTTTAACGTTTCTTAGTGTGTGTGTGTGTGTGTGTACACATATATACACACACAAAAAAATACCAAGAAACAGACAGACAGATAGAAGATAGATAGATAGATAGATAGATAGATAGATAGATAGATAGATAGATAGATAGATAGATAGATAGATAGATAGATAGATAGACGGATAGACAGACAGACAGACAGACAGACAGAGCCATCATGATTAGTTGACTGTCTGGAAAAGATTCCTGTCAGAATTGCTTGTATATACATAAATAAATTGTATCAGATCTGTAATCTTCACATTCTAATGACTAAGGACTGGTAAAAAGAAGCCCCTAGTTCCCAATTGACATGAATCTTTTCTAGGCAACAACCTCCCTCTCTCTCTCTCTCTCTCTCAAAAAAAAAAAAGACTTTTCAGTAATCTTACCCAAAACTTCCCAATTCTTGTATATGATGTCTTGCAAAGTGATCAAAATCTCACATTTGAGAAGACCAAAAGTCTCACAAGGTTTTGGAATCTATAAATTATTTCATAAATAAAATAATGTATTTGGGAAAGGAAGGCCTCTTGAGGGATCAGATGGATGCCATATTGTTGACTCTGAGGAGAGGTCATATTTATATTAAAGCAACTATAGGATCCAGAAATGGCCTCATACAGCTACACAGATCTATAGTCAATTAATCATGATGGCTCTAAGTTGCCTACAACAATAGCTATATACTGGCTGCTTTGCTTAGCAGTGTTCCAATATCTCAGGGGTTGCCACAAAGAAGAGGGAGTCAAGCTATTCTCAAAGCATCTGAAGGCAGGACAAGAAGCAATGGATGGAAACTAACCAAAGAGAGAAGCAACCTAGAACTAAGGAGAAACTTCCTGACAGTTAGAACAATTAATCAGTGGAACAATCTGCCTCCAGAAGCTGTGAATGCTCCAACACTGGAAGTCTTTAAGAAGAGATTGGACAGCATTTATCTGAAATGGTATAGGGTTTCCTGCCTGAGCAGGGGGTTGGACTAGATGACCTCCAAGATCCCTTCTAACTTTATTATTATTATTATTATTATTATTATTATTATTATTATTATTATTATTAGTAGTAGTAGTAGTAGTAGTAGTAGTAGTAGTAGTAGTAGTGTTGTTGTTGTTAATAATAACAATAATAACAACAACAAAGGTATTTTTGCCCTTTTGACATTCTTGTAGCTATCTGATTGCTAATTGTGGCAACAATTGGATTAGATTAGGTCTGATCCAGTTTTTAAATAAATCAGGAATACTTTCTAAGAATAACTTGGTCTGGGTGCCTCTAAAGTTGGAGGATACAGAGAGAAGGACAGGAGTCATAGCTTCCTCAGAAGGGGAAATTAATTATTTTTTGTTCCTCTTCTCCTAACCTAAGAACCAACAGTAATCTCTGACAGGTAATAAAAACACTTTGTTTCCAGCAAGCAATATTATGTCTCTGTTTTATATGTCTTCCCACAACCCTTTGATTGAAGATGTATAGTGTAGTGATTAAGGGGTGGTTTGGGGTTGTTGTTGTTTTTGCAGCTTTGTAGCTTTCAGCTGCTTGTCTCCTACACATACACCAATTCAAAACTAAGATAACTTAAGCAATCCCTTGGTAAACTAACTCATTCTTGGCTACGGTGATGAATAAGAGTTCTGTCTGGATTGCAGGTAACAAGGCCCACGATTGGTGGGATCCCCTGCTTCTCTCCCCCCCCCCCACACACACTTGTGCCAAGACACAATTGCTTTTCTTTGGGTGGGCATGCCATTTAAGGAGTAGCAAAAGAAACAGTGGGGGTTTTCCCATTTCTCCAGTCACTTGTGTCAGAAGTGGTAATTTGCCAAAACTCTTGTCAAATTCACCCAGAGAAAAAAAAAAAAACCCAAAGGCCAGCATTTCATCAAATGGTGCTTGTGAGAGGAAAACAGAGGTCAAGTTTTTCATGGCAACCAGCCCACCAGCGCAACACAAAATGGCCTTTGAAGCCAGAACTCATCCTAGCTAGTTGGAATGGAGATATCCGGGCATAATAATTAAATGTTTCAGCATGGAATTAAATGCAGCAGGTGAACCGCACTACTCTACTGCACCAAAGCGAGGAAACAATTACTTTTGTCCTGTAGCGAAGATCAGACTGCATGATTTTCCAAGTCTTAGCAACACACCCCTCTTCACACATCTCCTAACAATTGTCTTGGAGTCATCTTAACTCCAGATTTAGACCACATGGTTCTCCAGATCTTGTGAAAAAAAGAATTGTGTCACAATGCAATCTCAGTGTTACTCAGACTAGGGAGTTGCAGAAAACAAATTCATATACAGAAAAAGTCCTACTAATACACTACTCTCATTTGCCTATGGTAAACTTGCATAATAAAACTTTGTCTTTTGAAAAAAAGATTATAGCACTAATTTAGTTATTCCTTGTATACAGTGTTTCATGGTTTTTACGCCATTTTGTTCTCCAGACATGCTTTGTTGATAATTAGTAGAGATGTTAATGAAATTAATGTAATCTTTGACAAAGGTTTTTACTTAAGATACAGCCTTCATTTTGATTAACAATGAAAATTGTTGGTTTGATTGATAGGTAGCATCTATTACAGCCAACTGAAATAAATTACGTCTTTCATTTTCTGTACATCAAGCTGTTCATCAAGCTTGATATCAAGCTTTTCCCCATATTTGTTTCAAAATGAAATAAATTGTCGTATAAGAACCATTAAAATAACAGGTTGTGGGCAGTTGTGGTTTCTTACAACTAGGGAGCTCTTCCAAAGAAAGAACATTTGGCATTTACGTGCTTCTTGGATAAATGGGAATAACTTCAAAAAGGAAATGGTTTGTGAAATTCAAAAACAGTTTAATATGAATGCAACGTTGGCATTCTTTGGGTTATTGAGTAAGACTCAGGCAAGACATAGGAAGGGACAAATCATTTCCTATGTTGCAAATAGTGTTACCAAAAAAAATTAAACACGGAAGGTAAGCTTTTAGTATCTCAGTTACTAAATTTGCCTGATACTCTGAAGTTGGTAGAAATATAGAAATGGTCAAATATTTATATATGAACAATCAGTTTGTAACTCAGAATTTAAACTACCATTTGCAACCTTCCCATCCAATTTTTGGCAAGCAAAGTCAATGGGGAAACTACCTAGGAAGTTCACAAATTGCAATCACATGATGTCTCACTTACCAACCACAACAAAAAAGGTCATAAAATTGGCTGCAGTCATGTGATACCTCACTTAATGACTGCACTGCTTAATGACAAATTTTCCCGTCCCAATTGTGGTTGTAAGCCAAAGACTACTTGTATAAACAAAGCAGTTGGGCCAATACCCAAGAATGAATGAGAACGGTAATTTTTGAAAATCTGCTTAGCTGAATACATCATTTAATCGTAAGCCTGTTCATGTGTTCATTGGAAAAGAAATTAATCAAAAGGCACAAATTATTAGAAAATAGATTAATCTCCCAACAAAATAAATGAAAAGAGGATGTAAGAAAAAGAATACAGAAGACACTTTGAAAAAAACAGGAAAAGGGGTTTTTGTTATAAAGTGCACTAAAGTCCGTGGTGTTACATAAATGGGATTTATTTAAAAAAAAGATGTTTGATGGAGTTATAAAATAAAGAGATTGGGGAATCAGAAAAAAAATGTATATAAGAAAACAAATTGCAACGAAAAATGAGATGAATGAAAGATACTGCCTTAAGGTGCATAGAGAGAAAAGATAGTTACCAAGAGTGTAGTAAAAGAGAGGGATTAAAATAGTACAGTAGGAGGCACAGAAAATATAGAAGAGTTTTGACAGAAAAATTACTCAAAGAGGACTAAACAAATGTCTCCAGCGGCATGAAAAGTGTTAAAAATAAGTGTTTAATTATTGGGGTGGGGAAAAAAATGAACTGCTAGATGGAGTGTTTTGGTATTTTGTACAGTATGGAAATAATAGTGATGTATCAAAGAATGCAGCTGAATGATACAAATTTTGCTATACACAAAGAGTGAGATATTAATAAGTAAATACTAAATAAATGCTATTGGAATGTTGGAAAATAGTAAGGATGCAACATCTTTAAGGGGTAAGTGGAGACTGAATCTGTGCCTAATAATTGGAAGAATGTATATATTGTCTCCTAATACAAGGAGAGATGTAATAAGGGTTAATGCAAAAACACAGAGAGATTATTTGTTAAAGATTCCTCAGAAGGTGTTTGGCAGAATTTTGATTGGAAAAATATGAGAGGTGACAATGAAAAAAAATTGAAAACCGTATTGAGGCAGGAAGTGCAGATCAATTTTTTATTCTTCAGCAAGAAACATAAATGTGAGAAACTTTATGGCACATCTGATGATTTAGAGAAAGTGTACATAAAAGTGAAGAGGCTGGACTATAGAACACCTTTTATAAGACTATGGAATTGATGGTTGATTGCTGAATTTGGTAAGAGCAGCATATGATGGAATAAAATACATCTGGTTTGGGAGACAAAAAACGATCATCTTACTTAATTTGTCTTTTTTATCTCCAACAATATCTACAAAAATACAGGAAAAATCCCCTGGTAAGCTGAACATACAGAATTGGAAAGTGACCTGGCAAAAGAAGAAGTCTAGAGTCAGATTTAAGAGACTTGATTCGACGTACCAAATGGAGTACTACATGATTAAACACTTGTTTGAATATCGTTAAAAGAATAGATAATTTTGGATATAAAGGAGCTATAGTAAGAGGGATAAGAGACATTAGTAAGTATTTTTTTTATAATATATGAAATGTAAAAATATTGGGATAATGTTTGTGAATGAAAAGTTAGGACATTTAAAGGTAATTAACTTTGAGAGAAGTATGACCAAGAAGAATGATTTGAATACTGAGGGAAAACTAAGCTTAAATAAGAATTTTGAAAACAGGACATAACAAGATGACTTTTATAAATATAATTGAAATATAAGCCAACCAGAAAAGATGTTATATGTGGTTGCTATAAGATATATAAGTAGTATAGTATCTTTATAATATATGAAATATGAAAATTTTGGGATGTTATAAGTAAATGAAAAGTTTGGATATTTAAAGGTAATCAATTTTGAGAAAACTATGACTGAAAAGAATGGTCTGAATATTGAGGGGAAATTAAGTATAAATAAGAATGTATAAGGATGTATAGCAGTGGTGGTGAACCTATGGCACAGGTGCCAGAGGCAGCACTCAGAGTGTGGGCACGCACGCCATCGCCCCAATCCTAGGCCTTCAGCTGGGTTTTATAAAACCTTTTCGCTTTAGGCCTCCGCTGCCATGTGCAAAAAAAAAAGTTCAATCAATCAGTCAATTTCAACTTCTCACGGGGAAAAAAAAGATCTTGCAAAGTTGGAATTGATTGATTGAACTTTTTAGTCCCACCCAGTCTGCCGTTACCACCGCAGCCACACCCAGCCAATGGGCCACGCCCAACCAATGGGCCACACTCACCTGGCACTCGATGATGCATAAGTGGGTTTTGGGTTGCAGTTTGGGCACTCAGTCTCTAAAAGGTTCGCCATCACTGATGTATAGTGATTTAATGATGACTTTTACAAATACAATTGAAATATAAGTCAATCAGAAAAGATGTTATATGGATGTCATTGTTACTTGTACAAATACAAAAAAATGTCTATATCCAACTTTGTATGCATTGAAAATATTAAGAGTTATATCTGTCTAATGCTGATAAAGGAGAATATTATTGGAAGAAGGGAAGATCAAGGAAACAAACTATTAATTAATATATTGATTATGGAATTATAGAAATTATTATTGATTGTTTTTTAAATATATGAACCCAGACAACACACTGTTTACTAAGCACTAAAGATTGTCATTGTAAAAAAATCAATAAAATATATATTTTTAAAAAATACATCTGACAAAATGGAATGCTAACAAATGGTTCAACATTGAGCGGGGAGTAAGGTATTTATGAATAAATTTATATAAAATACTGGTGGTGATGCTAGATGTGTGTGGGATTCATTATTTACTAAATATGTATGCAGCTAAATCCTTCTAGACTTATGCAGTCTATAGCAAAGATATAACATAATAAAGAATCCACAATAAAATTAACTTGCCGTTCTAAATAACAAGATAGGCAATTAAAATTTCATAGGAAAATATAAAGAAATGTAAATTACAATTATATTATACAATGATGAGTTATCATTCCCTCAGGGGCCCTTGGAAAAAAAGATTTTTTGCACTACATTTTGGAGGGCTGTTATTTAGCTAGATAAACTTAATTAATATCTAATATTTAATATAGCCTTCATTATCTAGAATTTTGCTTCTAGAGGAAATCTATTCCAGGGAAATAGTGTTTGGATGAAGAAATAGTGTTTTCTAGTTTCCGCACCCTTTACCCCACAAAATTGGACACCAGTAGCAACTTTTCCCAAGAGGCTCTCATTTGGTAGGATGCAGATTAAAGCAAGCACTTTGTGTCTAAGCCATACACACTTTATAAATCAAAATTAGCACTTACAATTGTATCCTGAAATCTATTGTTAAAGGACCAATAACATAGCTGTAATATCATCACTATAAGGAATGCAGGTCAACAAGAGGGTCACCACATTTTATCATAAGTGCAGTTTTGAAATGATATTCCAAAGCAAATCAACATAAAAGACTTTGAAAAATAACAGAATTGGAAGGGACCTTGGAGGTCTTCTAGTCCAACCTCCTGCTCAAGCAGAAAACCCTATACCGTTTCAGACAAATGGTTGCCCAGTCTCTTAAAATCCTCCACTGTTGGAGCATCTAAAACTTCTGGAGGCAAGTCATTCCACTGATTAATTGTTCTAACTGTTAGGAAATTTATCCCAGAACTAAGAGCATCAGCCAAATTGTCCTTCCCCAAGCAATATCTGAGCAAAGATCCCCCCCCCTAGCCAAACAATCCCAAACAGATTCTGCTTCCAGATCCCAGCCCTGTGTCCCACCATATCTGACTATGGCCTTCCTGTAGGGTTCCAGAACCAATCTCTCCCAAACACTTTTGCACAACTACCATTTATAGAATGAGCTGTATGCTGTACTGTAGCTTAGGTTGATGCAAGCTACTTCATCAGCCTGATGAGTGGATGAGAGGAATGCTGTGGACATAATTTACTTGGACTTCAGTAAGGCATTTGATAAAGTACATCACAACCTACTACTTGACAAGATAGAGAAATGTGGGGTAGACAGCATCACCACCAGATGGATCCGTAGCTGGCTGACCGGCCGTACTCAGCGAGTGGTCCTCAATGGAACCACATCTACATGGAGGGAACTGTGTAGTGGGGTGCCCCAAGGCTCTGTTCTGGGCCCAGTGCTCTTCAACATCTTCATCAACGATTTGGACGAGGGGATAGATGGGGAACTCATCAAATTTGCAGACGACACCAAGCTGGCAGGAATAGCCAACACTCCAGAAGACAGGCTTAAGATACAGAAAGATCTGGACAGACTTGAACACTGGGCACTATCTAA
>NW_015394454.1:8455-12077 GCF_001527695.2 Protobothrops mucrosquamatus
AGTTTTTAAGAAGAGACTGGACAGCCATTTGTCCGAAATGGTATAGGGTTTCCTGCCTGAGCAGGGGGTTGGACTAGATGACCTTCAAGGTCCCTTCCAACTTTACTATTATTATTATTATTATTATTATTATTATTATTATTATTATTATTATTATTATTATTATTATTATTATTATTATTATTATTATTATTATCATTATCATTATCATCATCATCATCACTTTTCAGCCCTTCAATCTTTCTCCATGCTAAGAATGTCTTCTAATTGCTGTCACAGTTGGATTCTTGCAACTTGCCACCAACTGATTATTCACTCTCTTCTTGTAAGCCTGGTACACTAGCCTCCAGCAACAAGCTCTTTGCAGACAACCCATGATTCTCTTTCACCACATTTCAAACTTACCCTTCTTATCTAACTCCTCTCCAGAGAGAATAATCATAAAATAATCCACATAAAATAACCCATCAAATAAAACAAAAGAACACCAAACTTTTAAACCCCCAAATAACATTTGCTCTCTCATTCAGAGCTCAGATTGGCTAGCTGCATACAGACTGCCATCTTGAAAAACAACTGTAGGTAGATGGAAGGTTGTTGGCTCACAAGCTGAATTATTTGCAGAAAATATTAGATAGGTAATGTGACATCAGAAAGAGCATAGTCTTGATAAATGGTGTATCAAAGACCAAAGAGGTTGGGTTTGATGGGAAATGGAGTGAAGAATTGCAAGACACAGGGAAACAGAATAAATAAATAAGAATTAGTACTAAATGGTCATTAAAGTTGCAAACATTGATGGAGATTTTTTTTAAAAAAATGGAAATGCTGTTAGAAAGATAGTGGATAGTATGTCATTTTTGCTTTAGTTATTTGCTTGCTTGCTCGCTTGCTTGCTTGCCAAAGAAGAAAAAAATGCTGCGTAAAAAGCATGCTTCTTTGCCCTTTTTATTTGGGAGTTATGTCAGGAAAATATGAAATTAAGTTCCATCCACTGAAAATAGTTCTCTTAAATGTGTGCATGGTAAGATATGAAGAATTCAAGAAGAAACGGGGAATGAATGCGCATGGATTGAATCAAATATGCTAAGGAGATTGTCTCTTATACAAATTAGGATTGAATTACAAAGCAAATATAGAAAGGAAGAATGAAGAGGTTGAAGGGAAAGAAGATGATGAAAAGATTCTGGTTAGAAGACAATGAGATCTATAAAATGGTGAAATTAAAGAACAAAAAACAATGTTTGAATCAGTGTATAGCTCTGGTGGAGATAATAGTGGTTTGCAAAGCAGAAAGATAGGAAGAGGTTTTTAACATAAATATATTCATATTTATTTCTTTTTCTCTCTCCTGCCTTTCATTTTCTTTACTTACTATCTAATTCCTTTTTTCTTTTGCATAAAGCTTCTGACCTGAAAGGGAAAAACATAATAGGTATGCATATATGATGTATATATTTAATTTTCCTTTTGACTGAACTAATTCAGTTGTATGTTTTGAATAGTCTATATAAAAGAGGCAAATCACTGTCAGCAGTACTTTTGATTATTTTTAAGGTTAATATTAGACATAAGAGGGTTTATATTTAACTATATGGGTCAAGTTTAAAATTATGTATTTTAAACTGCTCTTTTAGCTGCTTTATTGTTGTGGCAAGACAGAGCATAAATTTCTTCCCTGATTATAAAACTGGCTTTAGTAGAACCTGTGAAATTTATCTGAAGCAACACAATGATGCATAGTATTTGAATGTCTTTCAGGTTTGTTCTTTTAGCAAATTTATATTTTTGTTGTGATTATAATATGTACTTGTCTCCCCCTTCTGGAAAGGAATGTGGCATTACAATTAAACATTTAAAAAGAAAAGTTGTTAACAACTAGTATGTTGAAAAGTAGCATGTTAACAAGATTAGCCATCCTTATCCCACTCCCTAAATCTAGGATGGATCAAGTGAGGGAATCCACATGATTAGGACATCAAGTGTCTTATAATGTATACTGGAGGGCAATGCGTGGCAGTGATGTCAGGAGAAAAAAATTACAATAGCTACATTGCTAATGGAAAAGATGTCAAGAGGAGGAGATCATCCAGAAAGGATCTGAAATATATGTGTCCAATTTAGCCCTTTATATTTATTTCTTTTTTCTTTCCTATTTCCTGCCTTTCATTTTCTTTACTTACTGTCTAATTCTCTCTCTTTTTTCTTTTTCATAAAGCTTCTGACCTAAAAGGGAATAGCATAATGGGTTGGGGTTGCATATATCTCTTAACATCTTTCCAAATTGGAAAAACAGATTTAAAAAAAATAAAATCTAGCCCAGTGGTTCTCAACCTTTTTAATGCCGTGACCCCCAACCGGTCGTAAGTCGAGGACTAAACCAGTCGTAAGTCAAGGACTACCCAACCGGTCGTAAGTCAAGGACTTTCCCTGCCCGGGAGCGCCGCACATGCGTGGTTCCGCCCCCTGCGCCGGCCAAGACGTAGTTGGCAAGCAGCAGAGACAGAGCAGGCCGACCACCAGCTGGCCCAGCCCAAGGGAGGTAAGGCACCCACCGGAAAAGGGGGAAAAAATGGCGGACAGCCTTGCTTGGCGACCCCCGTGAAATGGTCGATCAACCCCAAATGGGGTTGCGACCCATAGGTTGAGAACCACTGATCTAGCCATTATTGCTTGGTACAAAGTCCCTCCAAATGTACGGCAACATGTGCAGAAGGCTAGCAGAGGGTTAGAACTGTCTGTTGCTTCCTAGAAAAGTTACATTCTGTGGCAAATTGAGGTTTATCCTTCACAGTATAATATGGGAAAGGATCTTGAAATAAAGTAGCTGAAACAAAACCCTGACATGAAAAAGTAGTAAGAAGAACCCTGTTAGATCAGATTTTGGGAAAAGTCCATTGAGTCTTCAAGATACAGTATGAACTCCACGGTGGCTAGCCAGATACCCCACAAGGCAGGGCACCAAGCAAGGAGATGAGTGAGTACAGTTACAGCATGTTTTACGACGATTCTAAATGTTCTGAGGTTTCCTGGATTTATTATGGCCCTTGACCCTTTTGATTCTCCTTTCCTGCACTTGTAGCCTACATAGCTTTTAGAGGGACAATGTTCAACATTGTAGAGAATCTACTATAGTAGGTGTGATGTAGTAAAGGTTATATTTTTTTTAAAAAAATCCTAATATTTAGGAAAATGATATCCAGGAAAAAGGTGCTTTATTTTAGCTTAAGTAAAGGCACATAAAGAGAAATGCTTCATATTAAGCACATGCTATGCAGAATCCAAGTCCTCTTATGTGCCTTTTTTATATAGACTCTTTAATCTGCCAAGTGCTCTACCCAAAAGACACTTAATGTGGCTATAGTCCTCCCAGATATTTTTGAGAATTTCCTTTTTATGTCAGATGAGGGGAAATAACAGATAAGTGTTTTACGGTTTCACTTTACAAAAACCTTTTTTTACCTCTTAATGTCAGAACCTGAATATATCCTTTTTTATTCTTTATTGAGAAAATATGCTATTAAAAAGAATATTTTCTTTTAAAACTCCTGGCTTCAGAGAATCTAGTGAATGATTGGTAAGAGAGTTCCAGCTCTCTATTTATCATACCCTTCTTGATACT
>NW_015394455.1:0-3056 GCF_001527695.2 Protobothrops mucrosquamatus
TTTAGAGCATATATGGGAAAGAAATATAACAGTATTTTTCTCCTCTATATTGTCACATATACAGAATGTGTAGTCAAGGCAAATGCTTATTTTAAAGATGAAGTTCTGTTCCATAGAAATTCAAGAGGTGTTTTGGTTGAAAGTAAGAGTGTGTACTTGTTGGCAGCAATTAGTTCTTTTTCAGCAGAGAACATCAAGAAACAGTCCACTCTGTCAGAATGTGATGGCTTTCCAAAATAAGGAAAGATAGGGAATTACAAAGCACTTGCCAATAAATCACAACTGTTTTACCATATGCCACTCTGCTGCCAGACAACACCAGGCTGGGTAACTTCAATGCAAATTTCATTATATTTTGGCTCATTAAAAAGCATTAGTGAAAAATGTCAAGTTGTGTTCTTGGTTAGTGAGGGAGGGTTGGATAGGAAAAGAAGGAGACTTTGTTTAATATCAGAAAATCAGCCTGTTTGTATTTACCAGAAACAAATATTTTAAAGGAGACTAATCTTAACGTTACATCTAATTTTTAGATCTGTAAGTATTGTTTCTAGGAAGGTGAGGGATGGAATTAGTACTACTCTACTTCCCTACTGCTAAAGGGATTTTTTTCCCCAAAGAGGAATCAGGGAGAGTAAATTACTTTAGTTTACATTTTAATGAGAACCTACATGATCTATGCTTTTTGATCCATTATGTAAACTTAAAAAATACAGCTGTCCACTGACATTCACACTACTTCTGATATTGCAATGCAGCTTTCCAATCAATCCTGCTCTTCAATAATTTTTTAAAAATAGAGAAATATACAATTTAGGAAAAAGGTCTATACTATAGTAATATTAAAACATCAATATTAATATTATATTAATAAAATGTTAATATATTAATATTTATTAACATTGAAGATCCTTTGTAATTTGCATACCAAAATCCATATATTGTTAGATATGTGTATGCTAAATTGCTTGCACAGATTAGGAAATTTATCTAGAAAGATATAAATTCTCATATTCATATTTTAAAACAAAATCTCAATTAGTCAGAATGAAAGAACATAAATTATAGAATGGATTCCAACTGCCAATAAATTTACCTAAATCTATTTTGAGTATCTTCTTCATAGCCAAAGATCTGACCAAAATTGAATTTCAGAAGTCTAATGAACTGGCATTTTTGTATTTGAAATAATCTGAGTCCCAAATAAAAAAATGTTGAACTTATTCATATTCTTCTTATCCCTTGAGATACCTTGTGTAGTTGACTCAAACCAGAACATTCACATTTACTTTTTTAAAGGTCAGACTATACAATATATTAGACGGATGAATTTCTAAAATTAACTTGCCATATTTTTTATTATACTGGCCAGTGGAGGATGCTTTCTAAAAACAAGCAAAAACAAACTTCCCTTGTAAAACAAAACTTTGTTTTTTTCTAAATAAACAATTTGGACAAAGCATTACATGCTCCCTCCCAACACACACATATTTATTATGATGTTAATTTTGTACTGTTATGATGCTAATGAAAGTGGTTGTAAGCAATAAATTTTAACATATGATGTATTTTTAGCAATAATATCAGCTATGTCAGTCCTAAGAAATAAACTTTTTCATGCCCAGAATTCCTCCACTTTCCTCCTCCTATTATGAAACATTTTTGTACCTCTAGTTCTACATCTCTTAGAATTTTTCTTTTCTGGTAAATGTTGATTTACCAGAACTTCAAATGACAACTGGTTTCTTTCAGTTAAGGGAAAGGTCTAGATCTGAAGTCTGGCAATAGTCAAACAATATGGCAACTGGACCAGACTTTTTGAAAAACTAAACAAAATAAAATAATTTCTTAGCAATAAATATAAACTAGTTTTAAAAAGAACAGCAAATTTACAATGTATTGGGTGAACATCTTTGTATAGGAGGAACATTTTAGTTGGGGTAGGGTGGAGTGGGAGTTTTCAAAATGGGTTTTTATTTTGTGGTGGATTTTTAAAAATGTTTTAAGCTGCCCTGAGTCACCCATGTATGAACTGGCAGCTATACAAGTTTGTTAATAAACAAACATATAAACAAAATTTTAGTAGGCTATATACTGGAATAGACCATGAGTATTGGCCACCAGTAATTTTCTTAGAAACTGTTAAAGCCATGGTATCCCTAAAGTCATGGAAAACACCTAGTTCTGACTGTTTTCTACCAGGGATGCCCAAGCATCATTTGGATTGGTGGTTATCTCTCTTCAGTTCTCTGTTCATCAATAGTGACAAAAGGTAATATCTCCAATATATGTAATGAAGAAAAGTAATAATGATCCCCAATTACAAAAATGATGTGAACCTATAGAGTGTATTGGAACTAGAATTTACAGGTCTGGCTAGACTCCAAAGGAATTATCAGACTTGAATAGACTAGTAGGCCATTCTATACTAGATGAAATATTTGTCCTATATCTTATAAGATGAAATATTTGTCCTATACCTTATAATAGAGAAATATATTCATAAATATAAATCTCCCTTATATGCAGCTTTTCTTTAGTTTGTCAGAATTTGATTCAATATCTCAAATTTTCCTGTTACGAGAAAAGATGTGAAATACCAACACTGACAAGACTATTGTGATTTCTAATCCAGAAGCTACATTCTAAAATCTTGCTTCAAGTAAGATGTAACCCCCAAGGAGCATTCACAAGGAATACATACAGTTCCAGATGTGTCATTGGGTGCATATAGGATGTACTATTCAACCCACACTATTCAACTTTTATATCAACAATGTGGAAAAAATCCTAGATCCCTTTTTTGTTTACACTCCTTAAATTTTTGGATATTATATCCCTCCATTTTTTGTATGCTATGATTATTATTATTATTATTATTATTATTATTATTATTATTATTATTATTATTATTATTATTATTATTATTTCAATTTATATCCCGCCCTTCTCCCGAAGGACTCAGGGCGGCTCACAACATTATTTAAAAGACAAAGAAAGACTCACACACCCCACCGAATAAAACCAAATTAAAACCAATATTTTAGTGTTGTGGTGAT
>NW_015394455.1:5197-6892 GCF_001527695.2 Protobothrops mucrosquamatus
AAATCCTCGGCCCTCCCCTCCAGGGGATCCCCCCCCTCAATTGAAGGAGGGAGCGGGTCACCCTGAAGAGGGCGGCCGGGCGGTTATCTGATGACGCGATGAGTGAGGAATAGTAGTTAGTCCTAGTCACCCTCATCGCCACTAGGTAGGATCTAACATGTATCCTTACCTGTGTTCGATCGGATTCGGTTCGGCTGGCTCTCCAACTGCTCTCTAGGCATCTTTTCCGATGTTTCATCTCTCTCAGCTCCCCAGTAAACCAGGGGGCCAGTCGAGACCTACGTCGGGTCAGAGGCCGCAAAGGCACGACTCGGTCCAATGCAGCGGCGGCAGTTGTCTCCCAAGCCGAATTTTGCTAAGTGCACAGCCTTATGCATTTGCCTTTTTTGCTGAGAGATTGAGTTTTCTTCTTAATGCTTTTCCCCCTCATACTGCTTGCTTTCAGTGAAAAGACTTTCATGGTTGAGTATGTAACATTTAACGATAAGGAGACTCTGCCTGAACATAGATGGGTGCTCAAAAGCATCCTTGGCCACTTTATCACTTTATTTTAGAAGATGGAGCAGTCTATTTTTAAAGTGATTAAGAAAGTATGACGCCAATGTAGAAAATACTCAAACTAAAAAGGACAAAAAAAGAAGCTAATGCAGAATCTTTTTAAAAAAAGTTCAAAGAGTTCTGATCTCCAAGGGAGACTACAGTATAATGTAGACCAAAGTATGACTAATTTCAGAAGTTACAATCACATAATAAGCTGATTGACAGAAAAGTCTCATAACAATTTTATAATCAGTATTTTTACTGAAGAATTGTGTGAGAAAAACAGCATTGTTTGTGAAAATGGCATTGGTTTGAGAAAATTGTAATTTTTGAATTTATTTAGTTTTTTTCTCTTGCTAAATATACATATGTTGCATTTAATTTCTCATCACTTTGTAAAATATTGTAAAACATTCCCAGAATGGTAACTTGAAATTATTGGGAACATTTCTTTTATATACAGTATGCAATTCTCCTAGTGTATGTTTTGGCAATTACTGTTTTCTTAATTATTAAATTAAGAAAAAAAATCAACAAAATGAAAACTTCCTATGTTCCAATTTGCAAATAGATTTGGGAATCTACAATTGCCTTTAAAATAACATTTTATGATTATTGGTACTTATTGTAAATTGAGGAAGACTGCTATTACGCAGAAAAAATGGGCAGTTATATTTGAAACAAGGAATTCATTTAAAATTGTTACATTGGGGGAAGGGTTATTTTTCATGCAGATATTCAGTTTACTTTTATAGTAGGAGAAAGATTATGGAATAAGTACATCTTTGTTTTTAAGCAACAGGTAGAATGTATCAGGAGAAATATTTCTAATGTTAATGATAATATTTGAGAAGATGTTTAAATTTTAAAAAAAATGTACTGAATAGACACAAGTTCAAGAGGAACGAGCTGCCCCCAGAGATCCGGGTGATTCCGGATCTCCCCTCCTTCCGCCACGCCCTCAAGACATGGCTGTTTCAGCTGGCAGGACTGGCCTAGGGATATTTTAAATTGGATTTTAATCAACTTTTAAAATAAGAAAAGGCCTATTTAAATATATCTTTTAATTCATTTTAAATTTTGTATATTTGTATCAATTGTTTTGTTTTAACTGGCTGTAAGCCGCCCTGAGTCCACCAGGAGAAGGGCGGGATA
>NW_015394455.1:7973-12076 GCF_001527695.2 Protobothrops mucrosquamatus
GAAGAGACTGGACAGCCATTTGTCTGAAATGGTGTAGGGTTCCTGCCTGAGCAGGGGGTTGGACTCGATGACCTCCAAGGTCCCTTCCAACTTTATTATTATTATTATTATTATTATTATTATTATTATTATTATTATTATTATTATTATTATTATTATTATTATTATTATTATTATTATTATTATTATTATTATTATACCAAACAAAAGAACTGCTGAGAGAATGCTTTAGACAGCAGCAGACAGGGAGGGGGGAATCAAGCAGAGGAAATGCTATGGCACTTGTTTCTTGGGGCCAGACAGAAATATCTGTTATAAATTTGTTATATTAGATCCTTTAATTTTTTTATGAAATTTAATATTTATCAAATTATTCTATTAAGGTTAACAATAGCTAAGCCACAGACTTGTTTTTATTTTGTTCAGCTGTCACAAATGTTTTTTGAATATATAATAGAAATTAAGTTTGATTTTATTGGTTGTTTAAAATGTTCAATATGTTAAAAAATAGTTCTGCCTAGAACATTGTTATAATCTGATTATGGCTTGCATGTACAGATAGTCCTCGATTTATGACTACAATTGAACCCGCAATTTCTGTTGCTAAGCAAGTAAGTTGTGCCTTACTTTACAACATTTTTGCCACAGTTGCTAAGTGAATCATTGCAGATGTTAAGTAAATCATGTGGTCATTAAGCAATTCTGGCTTCCCCCATTGACTTTGCTTGTTAGAAACCGTCTGGTGATCACATGACCCCAAGACAGTACAACTGTCATAAATACATGCCAGTTGCCTGAATCTTAATCACATGACCATGGGGATGCTGCAATAGTCATAAGTCTAAAAACCAGTCATAAGTCACTTTTTTCAGTGCTGTTGTAACTTCAAAAGGCCACTAAATGAATCATTGTAAATCCAGGAATACCTGTAATGGGGTAATTTTCTATCTCCGCGTTCCATATTAGACATTAGAGAGGAATTTTCAGGCAATTATATTTATTTGCATGAACCTGTCCTTTTCTGAAATTAAGAAAGCATATTTACACGAGACCATATCTGCATATTGGTGGACATATATTACTCTTGGAATACTTTTTAAAATGGTCTGGTTCAAGTTCTTTTGCATGGGTATCTAATAAATTAATTTTTAGTTAAGTGTGCTGCTACTAACGTTATACCTGATATATTGTGAGGTATCCTTTAGCATATATTACTGAAAATTGACTTTAGCAGGTGGATGAAAGAGAAATATCCAAATGACCCTTATGGGGACTGTATTCCAGATGGTTCTTGGTAATGATAATAGAGTGGATCATGCTAAATGTCTCAAGGAGCAGGCTACACAGGCTTATGTAACTTTGCCTTTCCCTTCCTCAGTAGAACTTAGCCAACTAAGACTTTCTTGTGTTTATTTGTCATTACTATTATACATTTCTTGAGAATGAAAAGGGTTCTAAGGTTTGAATGAAAGTATGTTTACAGTAAACATATCAGCACTTTAAGCTTATGTTTTTAATCTGCACTGTGCAATGTGTCACATCTTTTTTTTCATATCTAGATGTCATTGCATTTTAAATATACCCTCTAATGTCTCTGCAGGAGCTGTAACTGTTGAACCAACACTCTCATGAATTAGATAAGTCACTATTATTTTAACACAGAGAACCAAGACAAACAGATGCATTCAAAACTAATAACATTTTCAATTTATTAGTTTCAGTTTCATTGTCAGATAATGCCCTTTTGATATTTTTAGGCCTAAGATTAGGCCTGTGTGTGTGTGTGTGAACATTTCTCAATGCTTTTAGGGAACAAGCAAAATTGTAATAAAATGAATTGAATCAATTGTCAATATAGGTGGAAAGAGAAAATATGCAGCAGTAAAATTAATTTAATATAGTTAAGATTTCACTTAATTTGAGGAGGTTTGCAGACATCAACATGTGGAAATATTACAAACCAAAGTGGATAGGTTTGCCTGTCATGCTAAGTGAAAACAAATATGCCATTTTATGGCTTTATCCTGTCTGGACCAGAAGTTGTCCTCCCTATGAGCTTATTATTAGTTTGAATTCAAACTAAATTTTAAAATCAAAACATTAGTCTAGGTCACGGATCGGCAACCCACGGCTCCGGAGCCGCATGCGGCTCTTTCAGCCGTCTCCTGCGGCTCCCTGTCCTCAGCCACCATGTGCAGTCCGGAAAAAAAAAAAGTAGGACTAAAAAAGTTCAACCAATCAATTCAAACTTCTCACGAAGTTTGAATTGATTGGTTGAACTTCTTTGGTTTGTGGGACTGCACACAAACCTCTTTCCTTCTTTGGACTGCACGTGGTGACAGCAGAGGAAGAGCCAGAAGGATTGCTGGAAAGGCGGCAGAACCTGGGTTAGGAGCCAGTCTTGGGATGCCTCTTCCCTGCCCGGTGGGTCTCCCCTCGCCCTGCTCTGCTGCCGCCTCTGCCTCTGTTAGTTGGAGGGGGGTCGCCGGGGGTCTCGGTAGCTTCCCCACTCCACCTGCGCCTTTTGGCTGTCTCGTGAGTGAAGAGATTCCCCCGTGGCGCCTGCCCAGCCCTTTCCCCACCTGCTGCGTGATGCCTCTTGGCTGTGCTCCCGCTGCCGCCGCTGCCATGACACTCTCCACCACCCAGTCCCACCTTGGCCCGGGCAGCTGCGCCCCTTCACCGTCCTCCCGCTGCCGCTGCCTCCGGGCTCTCCGCCGCCTGGCCCCACCTCGGCCCCATCAGTGGTGCCTTCCTTGGCCCCGGCAGCTGCGCCCTATCGCCGCCTGGCCCCACCTCGGCCCGGGCAGCCGCAGCCCTTTGCCGTCCTCCCCTTGCCATCACTGTCGCGGGGCTCTCCACCGCTCGGCCCAATCGGTGGCGCCTTCCTCGGTCCGGGCAGCCGCGCCCCTTCGCCGCCCGGCCCCACCTCGTCCCAGGCAGCTGCAGCCCTCTAGGACAGGCTCGGGGCCGGCCCTCTTTCCCTGGCCACAGGAGAAAGGGCGGCGCAGGGTCTCCAATCAGACGGGCGAAACCCCGAAACCTTTTGCGTTTGTTTGCAGAGTTGTTTGTTTGCAACTCTGGACAGAGTTGAAAGTGCACGTTCCCAGCAGGTATTAAGTCAGTCTGGATCAGCATTTCTCAACTGCAGCAACATTCGGCCCAGGGAGGGGGAGCTGGACAAGGGCAGGGCTGGTGCATGTGTTGCCTTAGGCTCCACTCTTTAATCAAGCCGTTACCTGTGCACGCGCATGCGCATGAATGCATTTTGCGGCTCCTAGTTTTTTCTTTTGTGAGGGAAATGGGTCCAAGTGGCTCTTTCACCGTTTCAGGTTGCCGACCCCTGGTCTAGGTGCATATAGTTATAGTAAATTAGGAAAATGTGTTCACCTAATGTAAAATTCATTCAATGTCACTCAGCATTCAAAATTCAAATCTATTAATCTGTTTTCCTATCTAATAAAATAAGTAGATTTGAAGAACCAGCAGTGAAGGAAGTTACATTAGTACCTATTCATCTGTGTTAATCTCATCAATAGAGATATGATTAGAAAAGAAAGAAATGGGAAGATTATAAATACAAGAAGCCACAACAAGGTACAGTAATTTTATAGGGTAACATTTTGCAGTATTTAGCATGATTATGCTAGAATACTCATCACTCAACTTAGTGCCTTTTGGATGCAATGGAGAAATTGCTTCAATATTTTACAGAAATGGTTATTTATTTATTTAGGAAATTTATTTGCTGCCCATCTCATATCCAATGACTCTTTTCAAGGTAATACTAATATACAGAATATGTAAAATACAGAGCTACAATATTTGTATATTGTAGCTCTGTATTTTACATATTCTGTATATTAGTATTACCTTAAAACGAGTCATTGGATATGAGATGGGCGGCAAATAAAGTTATCACATTCCCATGTCAGTCTGATACTAGATAAATCCATCAACAGAAGAAGAATTGGTATAAGGCAGGGGTAGGCAACTTTGGCTCTTTTATGACTTATGGACTTCAACTCCCAGAATTCCTGAACCAGCCATGCTGGCTCAGGAATTCTGGGAGTTGAAGTCCACAAGTCATAAAAGAGCCAAGG
>NW_015394456.1:0-1807 GCF_001527695.2 Protobothrops mucrosquamatus
CAATGGAGGTTTTCAAGAGGGGATTGGGCAGCCGTTTTTCCAAAATAGTATAGGATCTGCTGCTTGAGCAGTGAGTTGGTCTAGAAGACCTCCAAGGTCCCTTCCAAATCTCTTACTTTGTTAATTCTGTTATCTCTGTTTCAATCATAGAATGTCAATTGGAGGACCCTTTTGATGGACCCCAGTTCATCTCTCACACGTCTTTCAACCTTGAAAAACCCTTCAGCTATCATCAGCCTATCTAATTTTTGCAGTTTTGGAAGGCCTCGGAGAGTTTGAATCAAGGTATGCCAAGCCAAGTCTTTGAGCATAGATGTGATCTGACTGTGTTTTCTTGGAAACAGAAGCGAGATCAATGCTGATCATTCTTGCTGTTATATTTCAATCTGGGTTGGCCCGTAGGAAAAAAGAAGAGTTCCACAAAAAAAAGTCAAGATGGTAGTCCCAGCGACATGATTGAAGCCCTGGCTATTTTTAACGTTTGCCATCTTGACTTGATTTCGCCTGTTTTTAATCTCTAATTTATTTCACCGAGAACATATGCCGGGCTTTTGTCTTTCATTCATGCTCTTCTGTTGACAGTGAACTGCCTGCCAAAAAGCCAGTGAAATATTTTAATTCAATATATGTGATTCCCGGGAATAATTGTCTGGATAATATAATAAGGTTTTCTTTTTAACACTTTGGCCTTACAAGAAAGAGAACTATCCTTGGAGCGCCAGCTCAGACAGAAGACCGTGAAATTCTCTGGAACCAACATGCTAAGCAGCAGAAGAAGACAAAAAGTCCCATTTTTTCCTCTAATGCTCTCTTTTGGTTGTCTAAATGGTTGGTTGGTTTTGGAAGCTGAGTAGAAAGATTTCAGTAGTTGTTACTTCAATGTTCTTTGCTGAAGAACTTCTGCTCAAAGGTTGACACGTCTTTCAGTCTCAAAACTCTGATGGCCTGAAAGGGCTCACCTAATGTCAGAGGGGCCACCTACTCAAAACTCCTCGTGTTCCTCTTGCATGGAGGACTTAGACTGATACGTCTAAATAGTAACTAAGTAGTAACGTAGTCTTTTGCCACAGTAGATGCAGCTACAGGTACCGTTTGTTAGAACATAGAACATCAGATTGGAAGGGACCTTGGAGGGATAGAACCAAGATCACGTGAAGTATTAATACCACTTTACAAGGCCTGGGTAAGGCCACACTTGGAATACGGCATCCAGTTTTGGTCACCACGATGTAAAAAAGATGCTGAGACTCTAGAAAGAGTACAGAGAAGAGCAACAAAGATGATGAGGGGACTGGAGGCTAAAGCATATAAGGAACGGCTGCTGGAATTGGGGATGTCTAGTTTAAGGAAGAGAAGGACGAGGGGGGACAGGATAGCAGTGTTCCAATATTTCAGGGGCTGCCCCAAAGAAGAGGGAGTCAAGCTATTTTCCAAGGTGCCTGAAGGCAGGACAAGAAGCAACGGATGGAAAGTGATCAAGGAGAAAAGCAACCTAGAACTAAGGAGAAACTTCCTGACAGTTAGAACAATTAACCAGTGGAACAACCTGCCTCCAGAAGCGGTGAATGCTCCAACACTGGAAGTTTTTAGGAAGAGACTGGACAGCCCTTTGTCTGAAATGGTATAGGGTTTCCTGCCTGAGCAGGGGGTTGGACTAGATGACCTCCAAGGTCCCTTCCAACTTTATTATTATTATTATTATTATTATTATTATTATTATTATTATTATTATTATTATTATTATTATTATTATTATTATTATTATTATTATTATTATTATTATTATTATTATTATTATTATTATTAT
>NW_015394456.1:5545-6978 GCF_001527695.2 Protobothrops mucrosquamatus
CCCTCCCTCCTTCCTTCCTTCCTCCCTCCCTCCCTCCCTCCCTCCTTCCTTCCTTCCTTCCTTCCTTCTTTCCTTCCTTCCTTCCTTCATCCCTCCCTCTCCTTCTCCCTTCCTTCTCCCCTCTTCCTCCTCTTCCACCTTCTCCCCCTACCCCTACCCCTCCTCTTCCTCCTCCTTCTCCATTTCCTTTCTCATTCATTGTTACCCTGGCTATCTTTTGTATTTTTTCAATCTTCCCTTACTATGAATTTTGAGAGATCTTAGGTTCCTAGGCTGCCCCAAAGGCCTAAGAAGATAAATGGGAGATGGAGGTCCATGGGCTTGCTCACCTGCCCCGTGACAGGAGGAAGGGGCCTCTCATGGCCTAGTTCTTTCTCCTGATTTGACCCAGAGAGATTCCTCCAAGCATCACCAGTGGGATGCAGGGGGTGCAGCCTCATCCTGACAGCGCCTCACCTCAATTTTGCAAACCCAGGACTCACCCCTTGCCCAACCACAATCCAGAGAGCACATTAATCCTGTAACTTGTGAAAGCAGAAGCCTTAACCTACACATCAGGTAAGAGAAAAAAAAATCAGGAAGAACGCAGAGGCTTTTAAAGCCAGAAGGCAGTGTAAACAAAAAGTTCAACGAAGTCCTGGGTTGATTTATATCAGGCGATTGAAGCCGAGAGCTGCAGGGATACGTTTGAAGACTAGACACACTGTGAAAGGAGGGTGTCTATTTATTGGGGATCAGCCCAGACCTTCGGCCTCAGGGACCTGGACAGGATCACCACGCCAGGATATTTGACAGTGAGGCAAGCCAGTCGCACAACGTGAGACCTCTGGGGCAACAGGAGAGAGACCTGGAGTTGTGATCAAGGGAATGGGGAACTCTTTGGCGACCAGGGCGATGCGATTTAACAGCATAGAATAACAGAGTTGGAAGGGACCTTGGAGGTCTTCTAGTCCAACCCCCTGCTCAAGCAGGAGGGCCTAGAGCAGGGGTAGGCACCCTTGGCTCTTTTATGACTTGTGGACTTCAATTCCCAGAATTCCTGAGCCAGCCACGCTGAGGGGAAAGGGAGAGGTTTCCAAGCTGAGCCAGGCTGGCTGAGGAATTCTGGGAGTTGAAGTCCACGAGTCATAAAAGAGCCAAGGTAGCCTACCCCTGGCCTAGAGCAATCCAAAGAAATGGCTGTCCAATCTCTTCATAAACACCTCTAGTGATAGAGCATCCACAACTTCTAAGAGCAAACCGTTCTACTGATTAACAGGATAACAGAGTTGGAAGGGACCTTGGAGGTCTTCTAGTCCAACCCCTGCTGAGGCAGGAGATCTTATACCATTTCAGACAAGTGGCTGTCCAGTCTCTTCTGAAAAAAACTTCCAGTGTTGGAGCATCCACAACTTCTGGAGGCAGGTTGTTCCACTGACTGATTGTTCTCACTG
>NW_015394456.1:11018-12075 GCF_001527695.2 Protobothrops mucrosquamatus
AATACTCCAAAGCATTGTTGTTGTTGTTTTTTAAAAAAAGAAAGGTAGAAGTTCCTAGTATCCTTCTTTATAACATCAAGGGAAGTGGGATTAGCTCAGACAAAATTACCAGAACGGCTCACATCATTTTTCTCATGATGTCATATGGAGACCAGCTGGGCTTTGAAATACAATACAAACAGCCCAACGAT
This sequence comes from Protobothrops mucrosquamatus, assembly GCF_001527695.2. Taxonomy (NCBI): domain Eukaryota; kingdom Metazoa; phylum Chordata; class Lepidosauria; order Squamata; family Viperidae; genus Protobothrops; species Protobothrops mucrosquamatus. The sequence continues at coordinate 11,210 of NW_015394456.1, forward strand.
GAACGCACAACACTTCCTTACAGTGTCTGCTAAAATAAACCAGTCTCGTATCAAAGGCCACTATTGGAAACAACGAAACTGTTCAAGGCCCAACTTATTTGTTTCACCCACCTGGGTCTGAGAATATATGAGCCACCTATCTAATATGTTGTAGAGACCTGTTGTAACATTGACCAGGACACGTCTGGAAAAATCAAAGAGCACAATGCGTGTGTGCATACACACACACACACACCTGGTACAGTGTTTGCTTTCACAACGGGACCGAAATGAAATTAATACGGGAGTCTGGAGAACAAAAGAGAGCGCCTACCAGTTATAAATCTCCTTTGCGTTATTTATGATGCATTAAATTTTTTAAGTAATGTTTTCCTTTGCCCGTAGAACCTGGAAAATGTCAGTTCGGGGCTGGGAAACTAAGTTTGCTAACCATCAAGGAATATGCAGTAACACTGATTTATTTCCTGGCACTCTATGCCATGGGGACCGGCAATCCATGGGCTGTTTTATGAACTCTGTCACTGAAGGAGTGTGAGCAAAGATCTCTGGTGGGTTGGAAACAAGAAGCAAGGAATTCAAAGGATGTTGCACCTTCTACATCTTTGAAGAAGAAGAAAAAATCAGTCTCAGTTAAATGCACAACCAAGTCTACATAAGTTCGTATTATTTTATTTATTATTTATTTATTTATTATTTTAATTTGTATACCGCCCTTCTCCCATAGGACTCAGGGCGGTTCACAGCATATTAAAAACAAATAATATACCCAAAATACAGAAAATACACAATACAAAAATACAAAAGAATAAACCCTGATAAAAGCCGAATTAAAACCAAATATTCCCAGCTGTGTTTCCGATTAAAAT
>NW_015394457.1:0-12074 GCF_001527695.2 Protobothrops mucrosquamatus
GTTAGGAGGAGGAGGAGGAGGAGGAGGAGGAGGAGGAGGACGATGATGATGATGATTGTACGGCCCTTGGTGCTCTCTGAGCTTGCTGGTTTTCTTACATGACCCAACTAGGTAACATCATCAGTGGTAGAAGGGAGTGGCGTTAGGAGGAGGAGGAGGAGGAGGAGGAGGAGGACGATGACTGTGGGCCCTTGGTGCTCTCTTGAGTTTGGTTGTTTTGTTGCAGACATTTCATCACCCAAAGTACCCATCGGTGCACTGATGATGTTACTTAGCTTGGTAATGAAATGTCCACAAGGAAACAACAACAAGCTCAGAGTGCCAGAATTATGATGCTCAGAGCGACAATAGCCAAGATAAAAGTCCAGAAGTCTTTCTTTTGGAAAAAAAATCCACCCTGATCGAGGTAAGCCAATTTAAAGCCAGTGAAAAACCTGATCCCATTTGATACGTTATCAGTGTGGGAAGCTCCCAAACCTTCTTGCGAAGACAGATTCCTGTCATTCGGCAAAGATTATAAACTTCTCCAGCTTGGGGGGGGGGAGATAAATTTAACACCCACAGGCAAGCTGGGCAGGATGGGTTCTGTAGTCTTGACTATCTGAATCGTCGTCCCCCAGAATTGCAAGATGCCCAATGAAGGGAACACCAGAGCAAGGTGAACAGAGGAGAAGTGCCCAGGAGCGCCCCGGGCATACGACTGACACGGATCTGCTCACCTTCTGGGTCTTCCGTTCTCGTCTGGAGGAACGACCGTGATGGTGACTTTTTTCGCCGTGCGGAGGAGTTCGGCGGTCTGGGGGGGCGTCAGGCCAGGCAAGGGCCTCTCGCACACACGGACCAGGCGGGCCCCTGGCTGGAGCCCGGCTTTTTCCGCAAAGGTGAAGCGTTCCACTTCGGTTACAAACCCTTCGTGGTCCATTTGGAAGCCCAGCTGGCCGACGCCGTTCCGTAAGAGGGTCAGTTCCCGGGTCTCGCACCCGCGGGTCACCAACTGCCGGAAGAAAGCGGCGGGGGGGGGAGGAGAAAAGATGAGTGATTTTCAGGGATGGCACAAAACCTTTTGGCAAATGGCTCTGTGGCTCTTGAGATCGTTGGGCATGGCAGTGAGCGAGTTGGACTAAGAAGTGGGAGGCTCTGAGTTCTAGTCCTCCCTTAAGCAAAGAAGCCCCTGAGCTGACTTTAGGCCAGTGTTTCTCAATCTCGGCAAAGCGTGGACTTCAACTCCCAGAATCCCCCAGCCGGCAAGAGAGTTGAAATCCACATATCGCAAGACTTTATCTTGCGTGGACTTCAACTCCCAGAGTTCCCAAGGCAGCAAGGCTGGCTAGGGAATTCTGGGAGTCGAAGTCCACACAACATAACGTTGCCGAGATTGATTGCTTTAGAGACCATTCATCTCTGAGGCCACTCAACTCTTCACAGAGCCGTTGTGGTGAGGGAAATATGTACACTGGCCTGATTAAAAGTAACAAAAGTGGGAACACATAAATCTTTGCGTTTTAAACATTTGCATGGCTCTTTTCTGCCAGAGGTTCTCTCCCAGATGCCAAATGCAAAAGCAAAAACATCAAAACAGAAGGGACCTTGGAGATCATCTAGCCCAACCCCCTGCTCAGGCAGGAAACCCTACACCATTTCGGACATTGTGCACTCGCAATAAGAATTCCAGGAAAAAGAGGGAAAGGAGTGAAAAATCCTACTTGAAGCCGATGGACGATATCCCGAATGTCGGACGCTTGACCCTCGTCCACACGCATGCAAATGTAATCCCCGGTCTCGTAATAAAGGTCCAAGGTGCAACTCTCCAAAAAGGTCCAAGCTAGGACGTCCCGGCACGAGCAGTTGAAAACCACTCTCTTCTCGCGGGCCTCAATGAGGACTAGAAACTCCGACGAGATGCCCAGCAGGCACCGGAGCTCCAACGTCTTGCTGTTGGGTTCTTTGCTCCCGTCCCGGGCCCAGACGCCCCACACCAAAGCCCCCGCGCTGTGGGCCTCGGCCCCCTTGGGAACCTTGGACTTTTCTCGCTTCTTGGCCGCCGGCAACGTGATCAGCGGCCGGCGGGAGGTGGAGGACTCCAAGGTGCTGGTGGTGACGTGGTTGAGGGCCAGGTCGCGGAGGTACTCCTGGCGCGTCCGGGTGGCCATGGCGTGGAACTTGCCTGAGCGTTCGGCGGCATTTTCCGCATTGATCACCTTGGCGAGCAGGAGATCCCGGAAGGCCGGGCCCTTCAGGAAACAGTTCTCGGCGGGAATGGAAGGGCCGAAGTGCGGGATGTCCTCGGTGCAGCTGACAGCCACGCTGGACGGAGAGAAGGAAGATGTGTCTGCTTACGGCCTCTCCGGGGGATTGTAACACCGCCACGTTGAGAGCCGTTTGAGTTCCGGCTCACAATGATCAAAACCACACAGATTAAGTCAGGGGTCTTCACACTTGGCCCTTTTATGACTTGTGGACTTCAACTCCCAGAATTCCTCAGCCAGGCACGCGTACCTGGCTGAGGAATTCTGGGAGTTGAAGTCCACAAGTCATAAAAGGGCCAAGTTTGAGGACCCCTGGATTAAGTTATGACCTCCGGGGTATTAGTGCCTATTGTACAGATGGAAACACTGAGGCAGACATTGCCTGGGGTAAATTTAGAGTGGAGTAGAGTACAATACAATAATAATAACAACAGAGTAGAACAGAACAGAACGGAATAGAATAGAGTATAGAGTAGAATACAGTAGAATAGAACAGAACAATAAGAATAGAATAGAATAGAATAGGGAAATTAGAATAGAATAGAATAGAATAGAATAGGGAAATTAGAATAGAATAGAATAGAATAGAATAGAATAGAATAGAATAGAATAGAAGAGAAGAGAAGCCGGGTGGGAAGGCCACAAATGGCGATCAGCTGACCTTGGGAATTCTGCAACTCTCGTAAATACACGCTGGTTGGCAAAAAAAAACCAACACCCCCCCCTGAATTTTGATTACCTGACCGCGGGGCTGTGGCGAGGGTCATAAGTACGAGGACTGGTTACAGGTCTGAGCACCACTGCAACTTTGAACAGTTACTAAACGAATGGCTGTAAGTCAAAGCACTAGCTGCCATTAGAATTTTCCTCAATTACTATGGGGGCTTTAAATAATTACCCCAAAGACTCAAATATTTTGTACAAAGGTCTGGAATCTAGCATTACTGGGGGGGGGGTGTCTGTCCATTTGTATCTAGGTGGGTGCATGGGTGTGTGTCTGCACAGGTGTAGGGGTGTGTGTGTGTGTGTGTGTAGAGGACAGGTACACACAAAAGTAAAGGGACAAAAAGGAATAACAAAGAGAAGTGCCTGGTGGAATTTCATGGCCGTTCCTACAGTGCCCCCTAGTGGTCTGCAGGAACAGACACTCTGCAAAAGCCAAATGTGAGGCTTTAAAAATTTTTTTGATTGCCTTTGGTTTGATTTTGATTGGTTTGATTGGCTGGCTGGACCCTTAGAATGTAGAATAACAGATTGGAAGGGACCTTGGAGGTCTTCTAGTCCAACCCCCTGCTCAAGCAGGAAACCCTATCCATTTCAGACAAGTGGCTATCCAGTCTCTTCTTAAAATCCTTCAGTGATGAACCACCCACAACTTCTGGAGGCAAGTCGTTCCACTGATCAATTGTTCTCACTGTCAGGAAGTTTCTCCTTATCTCCAGGTTGCTTCTCTCCTTGATTGGTTACCATCCATTGTTTCTTGTCCTGCCGTCAGGTGCTTTGGAGAATAAGTTGACCCCCCCCTTCTTTGTGGTAGCCCCTCAAAAACTGTAATTCTGCCATCATATCACCCCTGGTCCTTTTCACTAGACTAGACATATCCAGTTCCAGCAACCGTTCTTCATATGTTTTAGCCTCCAGCCCCCTAATCATCTTTGTTGCTCTTCTCTGTACTCTTTCCAATGTCTCAACATCTTTTTTACATCGTGGAGACCAAAACCAGATGCAATATTCCACGTGTGGCCTTACCAAGGCATTATAAAGTGGTATTAACACACCACGTGATCTTGATTCTGTCCCTCTGTTAATGCAGCCTAGGATTGCATTGCTTTTTTTGGCAGCTGCAGAAGGCATCTGGAGATCTTCTAGTCCAACCCCCTTGCCCAAGGCAGGAGTGATTATACCATCCTGGGCAAAGTAAGGAGAAACGTCCTAAACTACGGAAAAATTTCCTAACAGTGAGAACAATTAACCAGTGGAACATCTTGCCTTCCGAAGTTGTGCGTGCTCCATCACTGGAGGTTTTTAAGAGACTCAACATCCATTGGTCTGAAATGGTACCGGTTGTCCTGCTTGAGCAAGGGGTTGGACTAGAAGACCTCCAAGGTCCCTTCCAACTCTGTAATCCTGTTAAATGGTTGTCCAATCTCTTCTTGAAAAACTCCAGTGATGGAGGTAGGGCAGTTCTTTGTTTAAAGAAGATCTAAAGAAATAACACAAAGCGAATATTGTCGATCAATTCGCCATTACTTTTGTAAGAGAATCAAGGATGCTTCTCCAGGCCTGTACACGCATGAAAGGATTTCTAGTCCACATTAAGAAAGCATTCTTAAGAACAGACACATTTGGGGGAAAAAAGGGCTTTTAAGAAATTCCCTTCTGCTATGATCTATACAAAGAGCTCCTTTCATGCACGAAATGACCACAGAGGGAAAATACAAGTATTTTCCAAAACACAGCTTTTCTCACTCAAAAGAAATACAGCAATTCAATGTATTTAGGACATAAATGCACTTTTCATAAAACGTCTGGCCATGTTAAAAAGCGCCACAAGCTTTTGGCTGACCCAGAACGAGGCACTTCAGGCCTTTTCAGTTGTGGCCTGGTTTGGTTTGAACCTTAATTTTTTTTTTTCCGCTGCAAAAAAACACACGCTGCAACTCAACCCTGCACACTGAAGTCTCAAAACCCCCAAATCAATCGTTTCCGTGCGTAATGGAAGCAAAAAGATCAGAGGACGCCGGAACTTTCTCAGGCCGCTGAAACTATTAAAAAAAAAAAAACCACAGACAAGATGCGAAATTCGGATAGGAAATGGGCGGCATGCAAAATGTCCCCCCCCCTTAATCACTCGCGGAACCCAATTAAGTTTTCGTAGAGTTCTAATTTTCATTTGATTTATTTATATCCCGCCTTTATTGTTTTTGTAAATAACTCAAAAGCAGGGAATATACAATATCCCGGACACCTGCTTCCTCCTATTTTGCCCAGAACAATAACTCTGTGAGGTGGGCTCGGATGAGGAAGAAGGATTGGCCCAAAATCACCCAGCTTGATTTCATGGCAAAAGCAGGACTTGAACTCACAACCTCTTGCTTTTTAGTCTGGTGTCTCAACCACTAGACCAGGGGTCTGCAAACTTGGTAAATTTAAGACTTGTGGACTTCAACTTCCAGAATTTAAGACTTGTGGACTTCAACTTCCAGAATTTAAGACTTGTGGACTTCAACTCCCAGAATTCCCCAGCCAGCATTGCTGGCTGGGGAATTCTGGGAGTTGAAGTCCACAAGTCTTAAAATTCTGGGAGTTGAAGTCCACAAATCTTAAAGTGGCCACGTTTGGAGACCCCCTGCATTAGATCAAACTGATTCTTTTATTTATGTTAATTCATGGTCACATGACCCAAACTTGGCAACGGGCATGCATTTATGACGATTGCAGCGCCCCAGGGTCACATGATCCCCATTTGCGTCCTTCCCACCTGGGGAAGCAGTCAACGGAGGAAGCCTGATTCGCTAAATGACGATTCACTTAATAGCCGCAAGTGATTCATTGAACAAATGTGGCAATAAGGCTGCAAAACAGGTTGCGACCTACTTAACAACCATCTTGCGGTTGTTTAAGTCGAGGGCTACTTGTAAGCCCTAATTTATTTCTCGAACAGGATTTTTAGGATAATCAAATAACTGCAACGCAGCTCGGCAAATGAAGAAGCGTCATCGCAAATCGAAACCTTAATCTGGAGGGGTTTTGAACCTGCAGCTCTCTTTATCAACTGCACACTTGAGACCCAAGAGTGTTTTTTTTTTAAAAAAAAACACCACCTTTTGACAAAAATAAAGGCACAGTCATTTCCCATGAACTTCTGATTCATGGTAAAAACCACAGCACATTGAACCGAGAGAGCAACTCGTGCGCGCAAAATTTTTTCCACACATCACATGCGAAGGTGTGAATCTCTGTGAGAAATGTGCGGCTTTTTTTGCTATCGAAAGCATAAAAGAAACAAAAGGTAGTGTAGTCTAGTTTAATGAAAAGAAGGAACCAGGGGCGACACGATAGCCAGTGCTCTGATATTTGAGGGGCTGCCGCAAAGAAGAGGGGTCCCCACTATCCTCCACAGCCCCTGAGGGCAGGACAAGAAGCAACGGACGGAAACTAATCAAGGAGAGAAAGCAACATTTCCTGACCGTGAGAACAATTGACCAGTGGAACGGCTTGCCACCAGAAATTGTGGGTGCTTCATCGTTGGAAGTTTTTAATAAGAGATTGGACAGCCATTTGTCTGGAATGGGATAGGATTTCTCTTGCCTGAGCAGGGGGTTGGACTAGAAGACCTCCAAGGTCCAACTCTGTTATTCTGTTATTTTTATAATCTTTATTGTGGGATCTGTAAGGGGTTGGGTTGCATCAAGATCACACATCTGCAGAAGTGCCTCAATAACACACTTAGATTTCCCTGCCCCATCCCAGACCCCTGATCTTTCTGTCATTAATTAATTGAATGAAATGGTCTCTTTCTTTAAAAAATGGGTTCCATTTCCCATCACAGTGAAAAAATAAATAAATAGCAACAGGAAAACAACTGTTAGAGGATGATCAAGAGATTAGTATGAACAGGAAGCTGTTAGTAAGTCACATGAACCCAAAGCCACAATCTCATTTAGTCCATTTCAGAATTGTGTTTAAAGGAAAAAGTTACTTCTATAGTGTTTGGGAGGGGGGGAAAAAAGGAAGAATAAAAAATAAATAAAAATAAAGGTGAATGAAATATAATAAATATTCTTCAGACCTTGGGGAAGTGCAAAGTGTGAGCAAGGAACTCCAGATACGGATAGACCTCGGGTTACAACCACAATTGAGCGTCTGTTGCTAAGCAAGACATTCGTTAAGTGGATTTTTCCCCATTTAATGACCTTTCCTGCCACAGTTGTTAAGCGAATCACTGCAGTTGTTAAATTAGTAACCTGGTTGTTAAGTGAAGCTGGCTTCCTCATTGACTTTGCTCATAAGAAAGTCACAAAAGGGGATCACATGACCCCAGGACACGGCAACCGTCGTCATAAATACGAGTCAGCTTCCAAGCGTCCAAATTCTGATCACGTGACTATGGGGATACTGCAACAATTCTAAGTGTGGAAAATGGTCATACATCACTTTTCTCAGTGCTGTTGTAACTTTGAATGGTCACTAAACAGTTGTAAGTTGAGGACTACCTGCGCAATGCAGATTCTTTAGACCTGGGAAAGAGCAAAGTGTGAGAAATCAAGTCAAGATCATTCCACCTTGATTGTGTCTGGTATAAGATGGCGTCCTAATGGACCACCACTTTAAGAATGAGCCAGCCCTGTGCTGAAAAAGCCAATGCCATCCTAGGTTTCATCAACGGAGGAGTAATATCAAGTTCACAAGATCTGATAGCACTTCTTTATACTTCACTAGTTGAGTGCACACTTGGAATACTGTGTCCAGTTTTGGTCATCATAATACAAAAAATATGCTGAGACTCTAGAAAGGGTGCAGAGAGGAGCAAAAAAGACGATTAGGGGACTGGAGGCTAAAACATATAAAGAACGGTTGCAGGAATTGGGTATGTCTAGATTAATGAAAAGAAGGACTGGGGTGACATGGTAGCAGTCTTCCAATATTTCAGGGGCTGCCATAAAGAAGAGGGGGGTCAATTTATTTTCCAAAGCCCCTGAAGGCAGGTCAAGATGCAATGGATGGAAACTAATGAAGGAGAGAAGCAACTTGGAATTAAGGAGGAATTTCATGACAGGGAGAACATTTAATCAATACAACAGCTGGCTTCCTGGAGTTGTGAGTGTGTGGGTCAGGGACACAATGGTAAGGGTATAAAAGGGTATAGGGGGATGCACAAGGCACAGGTCAGAGAAGTGTACAAGAGTTCTACTGCAACCAATTTTGGTCACCATACTACAAAAAAGATGTTGAGACCTTGGAAAAAGTTCAGAGAAGAGGAACTAAAATGATCAAAGGCCTGGAGACGAAAACATATGAAAAACAGCTGCGGGATTTGGGTTTGGCTAGTCTAAAAAAAAGAAGAAATAGGGGAGACATGATAGCAGTACTCCAGTATTTGAGGGGCTGCCACAAAGACGAGAGGTTCAAACTGTTCTCCAAAGCACCTGAAGGCAGGACAAGAAGCAATGGTTGGAAACTGATCACACTGATCAAACAACCTGGAATTAAGGAGAAACTTCCTGACAGCGAGGACAATTAACCAGTGGAACAGCTTGTCTCCAGAAGTTGTGGGCGCTCCATCACTGGAGGTCTTTAAGAAGAGTCAAGACAGTCACATGCCTGAGATGGTATAGGTTCTCCTGCTTGAGCAGGGGGCTGGACTAGAAGACCTCCCAGGTCCCTTCTAGCTCTATTCTATTCTAAATAGGTTATGGAGAGGTCAAATGTATGATGTATTCTAGTTCCTGTGTTTACCCTGCTAATTAGGCCCAGAAAAATTAAAAAGCAGGATGTGAAAGCGAATTTCGACACTAGGAAGTGAAAGAGGTTTGGCTAAGTTTATCTCCCCGGAAATCGCGTTGTTGCTATTCACTCTTCAAACGCGTCTGCAAACAAATTGCTAAGCCAAGATGAGGTCAGCTTTACTGGAAGTTAAATGGGGAGCTCTGAATTGTTAAACGAACTCGCTGGTTTCAACACGAGGGAGGTTATCATCCTGTTGTCGTCACTACAGATTTTAATTGCCAGTTTAACTGCTTTCGGTAATACGCTAGTCCAGGGGTAGGCAACCTGGGCTCTTTTATGACTCGTGGACTTCAACTCCCAGAATTCCTGAGCCAGCCGTGCTGAGGGGAAAGGGAGAGGTTTCCAAGCTGAGCCATGCTGGCTCAGGAATTCTGGGAGTTGAAGTCCACAAGTCATGAGGGGGCCATAGTTCCCCCACGCTGGCTCAGGAATTCTGGGAGTTGAAGTCCAGGAGTCATAAAAGAGCCAAGGTTGCCTATCCCTGACATAGACAGATGGACAGACGGACGGACGGACAGACAGACCGACCGACCGACCTAGACCAGGGGTAGGCAACCTTGGCTCTTTTAAGACTCGTGGACTTCAACTCCCAGAATTCCTGAGCCAGCCGTGCTGAGGGGAAAGGGAGGTTTCCAAGCTGAGCCAGGCTGGCTGAGGAATTCTGGGAGTTGAAGTCCACAAGTGATGAAAGAGCCAAGGTTCCCCACCCCTGCGCTAGGCCAAGTTAACGTGGGGAAGAACAGGTCTGCATTCAGCATCCATTGGAAATCCCAAAAGTGCTTTTGCAAGAGGCAACTGGATTATCTTGGGGTTTTTTTTGAAGACGTTTCGCTTCTCCTCCAAGAAGTTTCCTCAGCTCTGACTGGACGGTGGGGAATGGAAGGATTTATACTCCTTGCAGACCGCTGGACATTTGCCTCCTTTTAGAGAATCGTTGAGGCCACTTGGAGGTTTATCTGTGTCCTCAGGGTCATTTGAGTAGTGCAAAAATGGGTGTGGAACACACAGTCCTTTCAGCAGTTCCAAGGCTCCACAACCATTGGCACCACTCAGGTGACCTTGAGTACACGGATAAACAGGCTGTGATGGAAACGAAAACTGTCTTCATCATTTCAAATTTATTGATCAAACTTGCATGCTGCTTAATCTTCGGGAACTGCTGGCTGGTGGCAACGTGGTAGGATTCCCAGTGTGAAAATTAACTGAAACTGAAACCAAATAATAATAATAATAAAGTTGGAAGGGACCTTGGAGGTCATCTAGTCCAACCCCCTGCTCAGGCAGGAAGCCCTATCCCATTTCAGACAAATGGCTGTCTGGTCTCTTCTTAAAGACTTCCAGTGTTGGAGCATTCGCCGCTTCTGGAGGCAAGGAGTTCCACTGGTTAATTGTTCTCACTGTCAGAAAATCTCGGTTTGCAGCGGACCCTCTTGGTGACCAGACCATAATTAAAACTCTTTGATGTCAGGGCAATCAAGGAAAAACACCTTTACTCCAGGGCTGTAATAATCAGAAGTACTATGAAAAGTTAGGATGGGTTTGTCAGCCTTCCCCCCCCCCTCACCTGTAGGTGGTATGGTCGGTGGAGGAACTGTGTACTCTAACCACAATGAAAACATGCTGGAACTGGGAACGGACCAAGCGGGGTGTGAAGGGGAGGGCTCCCGGCTCTTGGAAGATGATGGTGACAATGTCATTGCCAATGTGTCGCTTCCTCAACAGCTGAAAGAAAAGAATAAGGGGGAGAGGATGTCAAACCACCTACGGTAGTAGGGCTGAAATACTTATTAGCCTTCTCATCTGTCCAATTAGATATTTCCTCAGATTCTTATGATATAACTTCTTGTATCATGATTTGCTTTAATATTCTTGCTTTAATACATCTATTCTATTCTATTCTATTCTATTCTATTCTGTTCTGTTCTGTTCTGTTCTGTTCTATTCTATTCCATTCTCTCTTATTCTATTCTATTCTATTCTATTCTATTCTATTCTATTCTATTCTATTCTATTCTATTCTATTCTATTCCATTATGTCCTATTCTATTCTATTCTATTCTATTCTATTCTTTCTTTATTCCTATTCTATTCTATTCTATTCCATTCCATTCCATTATCTCTTATTCTATTCTATTCTATTCTATTCTAATTCTATTCCATTATCTCTTATTCTATTCTATTCTATTCTATTCTATTCTATTCTATTCTATTCATTATATTCTATTCCATTATCTCTTATTCTATTCTATTCTATTCTATTTTCATCCATTCTCTATTCTATTCTACTCTACTCTACTCTACTCTACTCTACTCTACCTACTGTGTTATTCTATTCTACTCAACTCTAACTCTACTGTACTCTATTCCATTCCACTACTTCTATTCTGTTCTGTTCTACTCTACTCTATATCTACTCACCTGCTGGCGGTTGTTTGGTGTGTAGGGCAACATGGTGGAGACGTGGAACATAATCTCATAGTCCTGATATGTGGTATACAGAGAGTGGGTCCCCGTGGAGTCGTCTGCAAAGAAGGGGCAGGGGAAGGGAGAAGAAAACATTGCTTTGGTAACTTTAAACACAGCCTGCTTTAAGGAGAATCTGACAGGCACAAACAACCAGCACCACCCGCTAGACTGCAGCGTAGAAGATTTATTCAAGCTCCCGCACAAGAATCTAGTCAATGAATGGTCAGCACTAAATTGGCGCTCGATAAGGGTCAGCGGAATTCAAGGGGGTCTGGACTTGGATCCTTTGTGGCGACGTAGGAATTCTAAGCTGATGACTCCTTTGACCCCGCCCCTCCCCAGCTCTACCTGCTCTTCTCCTACAGAACTGTGCTCAGGACTCCTTCAAATGAGGAGGTGGGAGCTGGTTTTGCTAAAATCCCCTCCCTCCCGTTAGCGCAACCTGCTGTGTTAATTCTATTTTAGTGTAAAGCTAGGTTTACAGAATCTTGCCAAGTCTGAAATTACCTGGGAGGGTCTCTTCTGTTACACAGCTGAGGGCTATGCTGTCTCTTATCCGACCCTTCCTAAGCAGTGTTTCTTTGCTCTGTCTCCCAAGGTCTTCCCCCCATATCCTTGCACACACTCTGATCTCTTTCCATAGATGTAGATTCCCCCCCCCCCTTGTTTACAAGCTTGAGAAACTACGGAGGGTCCCTTCTAAGCCTCTCACCCTGTCTGTTACACAGCTGAGGGCTCTGCTGTCTCTTATCTGACTGTTCCCGAGCAGGGCCCCTTTGCTCCTTCTTCCAAGGTCTTCCCCACCTATCATTACACATACCTGCAGGCAATAACTCTTTCCACACATCTATC
>NW_015394458.1:0-2583 GCF_001527695.2 Protobothrops mucrosquamatus
GTTCCGACAGCTCATTTTTACTTTTCTGTGCTTTGAAATGTATTTGGCCTTTTTTCCCCTCCTTCTTCCATCAGGGGCCCTTTTGGCTCTCCCTCCCCCCCCCCCCCCAATCCTTGGGCATTAGCATCACAAATTATTTCTTTAGCAGAGCTGAGTGAGAACCACGGAGGATTCTCTGGCTGGTATCTGCTTTCTGTAAATGGTGCCCTAGGCCTGCTGAAAAGGTTTTATCTCGGGGGGGGGGGGGGAATAAGAGCTGCGGGCGATAACAAAGGCCCTCTTGTTTGACTGGATCAGACGCCTGGCGTGGATTGGAGGTGTTTATTTTTGAATTTAAGGGATGGGTGCCCAGCTCCTGAATGACTGGATGGTTTATAAATAAAAAACATTCTTCTCTTCTCTTCCCTTCCCTCCACTCTTCTAATTATTTTCTATCTGTTATCTATCATCTATCATCTTCTCTCTCTCTCTCTCTCTCATCTATCTATCTATCTATCTATCTATCTATCTATCTATCTATCTATCTATCTATCTATCTCTTTCTTTCCATCTATTATTATTTATTCTCTCTCTCTCTCTCTCTCTCTCTCTCTCTCTCTCTCTCTCTCTCTCTCTCCATCTATTATCTATTGATTATATCTCTGGCTATCCTCTCTCTCTTTTCATCCATCTATCTATCTATCTATCTATCTATCTATCTATCTATCTATCTATCTATCTATCTATCTATCTATCTATCTATCGTTTATCTATCGTTTATCTATCTATCATCTTTTTCACTGTCCCTCTCATCTATCTAGAATAACTACAATTGACTATAAAGTTTTCAAAACACAAAATCCAACAGCATCTCTCAGGTAAACTTGCAGAGATGAGGAGGAATCTGTTGACAAGACAAAATATTCCATTTACCCCTGGTCAGTCTGAACTATCAACCGAAGATAATTCTTCTCCTTCTCCCCCCATTTGATATGGGTTTAATGGAGAAGAGAGGAACATCCCATCTCATTTCTTCCCTTTCCCCCAGCTGGGGTCTGAACAGAATCTGGCAGAAGGAAGCCTGTGTGCAGCAAGCAGGCAATTGCAGGCATTATCCTCAGCGATGGAGGCTGGAGAGAAGTTGTGGGAACGCAGCGATCTGGAATTCCTTTCGGATCAGATCAGAATTTTGATATGGACACAGTCCAAGAGTAAATGTTGATTACAATAGGAAAAATTAAGAATGTGTTTCCTTTCTTGTTTGCTCTTCTCCAACTGCATTGGCCCTTCAGTCTGTGTCACTTTCCACTTGGCCAGGCTCCCATCATGAACTTAACCACTTCATCTGGACACAGCGCAATGCTTTGACAAAAAGACTAAGGATTTTCCAAACCGGAAAACAAGAATAAACCAACATTTTAAAAAGAAGTTAATGGGTCAAAAAGCAGCTCTTATTCTGCCTTAGGCATGAAAGCCAGTTCTGTGGCCTTGGGCCAATCACCAGGAGACCATGAGTTCTAGTCCTGTCTTAGCCATGAAAACCGTCTGGGTAACTTTGGATCAATCACCAGGAGACCATGAGTTCTAGTCCTGCCTTAGGCGTGAAAGCCAGCGCGGTGACTTTGGGCCAATCACCAGGAGACAGTGAGTTCTAGTCCCATGTTAGGCCTGAAAGTAGCTGGGTGACTGGGCAATCACCAGGAGACGGTGACTTCTAGTCCCACCTTAGCCATGAAAACCAAATGGCATAAAAGATGGCTGTGTGACCTTGAGCCAGCCCCTCTTACTCAGCCCTAAGAAGAAGGCAATGGCGAACCACTTCTGAAAACAGCAGGGACTTATCCAAGAATCAGATAACAACTGAACAGAAGGGAGGGGGAAAAAGTTTGAATGTCCTTGTAATATTATTCCTAGGCTGCAGATGGTGCCATTAGGCCATTTAAAATGTCTTTATGGAACTAAATCAAACAATTCAACAAGTGAGTTATTTACTGTGGATTTCATGCTTTCCCCAGAATGTTTAACGTCACCTTACTTCTTTTTTCATCATTGTCTAATTGGCACTATTTATAGTGAATTAAAAGAGATGTGCAAAATAACCCAGCTTCCTAACGTTTGAATTTCTTCTGTTTTCCTTGATTAGATTCTATTCCTTTCTCTCAACCTCACTCCTAACCTTGATTCTTATCTCCCCAGCATTCCAGAAAGCCGGTGCTTCTAATTTTTGTTGTAAATGAGAAGTTGGTAGTCTAGTCTTTTGGAAGGATGTGACCTCAAAGGCCCAAATGTTCTAGCTACTTAATTTAAGCTCCAGATGTCCTTCTTGTACTCAGAGATTCACTACAAATGATTCACAGTTTTGATACTAACTCCTTTTTGTAAATTCTGGAGCATCTTTTCATGCGGAACCTTCTTCCCAATCAGAAACTCAGATGGTTTTCCACTAACAGAAGACTCAATGTCCCTTTTTCCCCCCAACCTGACTTCAGATGACCATCTCCATCCAACATTAGAAAAGTCTGGTTTGGTCCCAAATTCAACAGAACCCTTTAGTGTGATGTTTCTCAACCTTGACTACTTTAAGTTGGGTTGACGTCAACTCCC
>NW_015394458.1:4376-8895 GCF_001527695.2 Protobothrops mucrosquamatus
TTTTACATTTGGATTTGAAAGACCAGGATGTCCGTTCTGCTATTATTGTGGAGTATTTGACCGCAGCATCAAGAGCAGGTAAGAAGCACGTTGATTCTGTTGATGGAAAAAACGAAGGGACAAACGGACCATTTCAGAAATGAGATTATTAGGAGAACCGTGGAAAGAAAGAAAGAAAGAAAGAAAGAAAGAAAGAAAGGATTTATTTCTGGGCGTGGTTAAGCGAAGCACTGCAGCTGTTAAATGAGTCACCCGGTCGTTAAGTGGATTTGGCTTCCCCCATTGACTTTGCTTGTCAGAAGGTCACAATATGTGATGACCTGACCTTGGAGACCCAGCAATGGTCATAAAGACGAGTCAGTTGCCAAGTTGCCAAGCGCCTGCATTTTGATCACGTGAGCGTGGGGATGCTGCAATGGTCGTAAATGTGAAAAACAGTCAGTCCCTTTTTGTCAGCGCTGTTGTAACTTCGAACGGTGGCTAAGCAAGCTATTGTAAGTCTAGGCCTGGAAACCAAAACATCCGAAGAACGGCTGCGGGACATGGGTCTGGCTAGTCTAAAGAAAAGAAGAAACAGGGGAGACATGATAGCAGTCTTCCAGTACTTGAGGTGCTGCCACAAAGAAGAGGGGGGTCAACTTATTCTCCAAAGCACCAGAAGGCAGGACACGAAGAAATGGGTGGAGACTGTTAAAGGAGAGAAGCAACCTAAAACTAAGGAGAAATTTCCTGATAGTGAGAACAATTAACCAGTGGAACAGCTTGCCCCCAGAAATCGTGGCCATCACTGGAGATTTTAAAGAAGAAACTGGACATTCACCTGTCTGGGATGGTGTAGGTCACAGGTCAGCAACCTGCGGCTCCGGAGCCACATGCGGCTCTCTGAGCCTTCCCCTGCGGCTCCCAGCCTCCTCCGCCATTTGCAGAGAGAGACGGAGACAGAGAGAGGCACTTGCGCTTCCCTGCTTCTCTCTCTGTCTCTCTCTCTCTCTCTGTGTGTATTTGTGTGTGTGTGTGTGTATAAAAGAGAGTAGACTCACGGTGTTCTCCTACGAGCTGAAAAGCTTTTTGGGAGGCTCCTCCCTTTGCTGCGTCTCTGCAGGAAGCAGGAAACAGGAAACAGGAAGGGCAGGAGAGAGCTAGGTAGCCTAGCTCTGCTGGCTCAGGAATTCTGGGAGTTGAAGTCCACGAGTCATAAAAGAGCCAGGTTGCATAGCCCTGAGCTGGTTGGAGAACAGCTTGAAGCCAGCTTGTTTTTAAGAAGAAACTGGACAGCCATTTGTCCGAAATGGTATAGGGTTTCCTGCCTGAGCAAGGGGTTGGACTAGATGACCTCCGAGGTCCCTTCCAACTTTATCATTATTATTATTATTATTATAAGATCGGAGAGAGGGGGGGAGAGAAAGAGAGAGAGAAAGAGAGGGGGGGGAAAGAGGACTGGCAGACCAAGGGCAGAAAGAGAGAGGGAGGGAGGGAGGGAGGGAGGGAGAGAGAGACAGAGACCCTTTTGACATCTAAAATGAAGATAACACTGCATATATCCTTTTTTACCTTTATGATATATATATATATATATATATTAAAAACAAACAGATGATTCCTAGGTCTATTCAATAATGCACACACATGTAAGAAAAGTAGAGAAAAAGCAGGCAATGATATACAAACCACGACCAAAGTGCAGATTGGCCGATCAGGACCCGTGACGCGATCTAGGAGCCGGGTGCAGACGGCGTCCCATTTATAAAAGGAGCTTCCCCATCGACTAGAATGTACCCTGACGATGTTGGCAGTGGCCAACGAAAGCTTGGTGTGTTATTGAATTAAAACGTTTATAGTTTTGTAAAATTTCCTGGTGCTCGTGCTTTTTAGCTATTTGGATATATGTGTGTGTGTGTGTGTGTGTGTGTGTGTGTATATGTATATATGTATATATATGTATATATATACACAGTGCTTTTTTCTAAAAAAAAAAAAGAGGTGCCGGAACTCACACACGTCATACAACCCGTCTTGCCTACCCTACAAGGTTCCATCCAAAAAAGGTGGCGGAACTCCGTTCTGGGCGTTCTATGAGAAAAAAAGCCCTATACATACATACATACATACATACATATATGTTTTCGTAGATTTTCACGGGTACAGGTATGCAGGTCTTGGTGTATTCGGGTCTTTTCCCATGTAAGATTGAGAGTATCTTGGAAGGTCCCTTCCAGCTCTATTCTATTCAAAAAAAAAAATTACTACTGAGTTTCCACATTGAGCTTCAGAATGACAACGTGGGGAGCCAAGAAGGCGACTGAAGCATTAAGTCTCTGCAGAGGAAAACATGCATTCTTGCGGCAGGCTTGCAACAGACGGATCCCCTCCAACATCTGGAATAGCTCACAGAGCTGGAATTTCAGTTCCTGCCGTGGAAATGGGCTAGAGATTGAGAAGGACCCTGCTGGGTTTAATGGACTAAGAGCGTCCCCATTAGAGGCTCCCAACTCAAGCATCCTTCACAGAAGGAGATTTATCTTGAAGGGTTGACAGGCAGAGTCGCCTGACCGTGTCACTGAAGTCCCTGTGATTGGCAGGTGGTTGACTATGAGAACTGGGAGGGGAGCAGGGAGAGATGGATGATGGAGTAGGGGGAAAAGGAAAGAGCAGGAGGGGTTCTTTGGGATGGAAAGGCTGGTGAGCTAGTCAGAAGACCTCTGCTCTTCTGCCTTGCTGGAGGCAAGGAGGAGGAGGAGGAGGAGGAGGAGGAGGACTGTAGAGTCCTTGGTGCTCTCTGAGCTTGGCTATTTTCTTGCAGACGTTTCATTACCCAACTAGGTAATATCATCAGTGCTAGAAGGGAGTGGGACTTTCTGTCTGTTTATATTGCACATAAGTGGCTTGCCTGTCAGTGTTGGTGGGAATGTTCTTGGTGCTTCCTTGATTAGACTGTTGCTTATTATTTCTGAGTTGGCAGTTCCTCCTACCAAGTTCCTTTAAGCCTATCAAGGAACTACCAAGAGAGCAAACCCCACTCCTTTCTGGCACTGATGATATTACCTAGATGGGTCATGAAACATCTGCAAGAAAAACCACCAAGCTCAGAGAGCACCCAGGACCCCCCCCCCCCAATTCAACCTCGAGCTACTAATATTCTCTTCTATCAGTATCAACAGATGTCTTGTCTCTTACCTAGGAGCCCATCATCACCACACTGGAGCATTCAGAAGCAGTCCATAAGTTCTTCTAGATCGCAACAAGGAAAGGGGTAATTGGGCCAAACAGTTTAAAAGCCGTTGTTCTAGATTTAGTCTTTTGTGCCAGTCCGGCAAAGAGTAGAAGGCGCAGCCTTTTATAAATAAAATAAGAGCTCTCCTCTTATTTTTGGGACACCCCACACTGCTTTTCTCCCCCACGCTTGACAGCAAGGCTGTTGACTTTGCAGCTTCTGAACTCTTCGGATTATTGATGCCTGCAGCGGGCCTGAGGCCATGCATAAATTTAAGACCCAGGGAATTGTTTGCAACCCTATTCAGAATATCATTCCTTGTCCTTGTTCAACCTTCCCCCAAAGCAGCCACAAAAATGTGTCTTAAGTTACACTCGAATATAAATATATATATATGTGTGTGTGTGTGCAATTCACACCAGCGGGAGAAACGTGAAGCTGGCGTTCATCTGATGATGAAATTCCTCCTGGGATGGAGAATACTGTGGTCTGTCTGGGACTGTTACTCACCGAGGACTGGAACCTGGTTACTTTGGAGAGAGGCAGGAAACACAAAGGATGTTGCTTTGCTTCCTTCACAATTGTTGGCTCCTGGCCCAGCCTTCTGATCCCCCAAGAGCCCAAGATATAAACATCCTGGATCTTCAAACAGGTGAGCCGTTGCCAGCAGCCCCAGGCATATTTGAGCCATATTTCTCTGTCCATCAAGCCTTGGTCTCCACCCTTATTTTTCACCACAACTATAAACCACCTCATCCTACCTGTCAGAGACCAAGATTTGATTCCTGTTCATCCTTGCAAATGCTACCAACTGCCAAGGCCAAGGGGGTGTTGTTTCTTAACCAGAAAAATGGGGAAGGGGCAACTAAAATCCTTCTGCTTCCTAGATTTCGGCTGTAGGTACCATTGCTTGGGAAAGCTAAACCACACCACCAATGCAACAAGGAATGTCAGACTAGGTTTTTTGGGGGGGGGGCTCCATGTTTTGCGGGGGGGCCTCCATGTTTTGCAAAAGTGTGAATTCTCTTGGTTAGTGCCTAAGACACTAACACAATGAGGGCTGAGCTTGGCTAGGGGAGAGAGGAATCAAAGAGAATTGCGAGGCTGCCAAATTTTGTTGCAAATTTCCTTTGCAATTGTTCTCCTATCAGTTTGTTACCTGTTTCGAAATATTCCTGCTGAGCTACATATATATATATATATATATATGTTTTTTGAGGTTTTCACGGGTGTTTATATGTGAGTCTTCGGTCATTCGGGTTTTCTCCCGTGTAAGATTAGAAGTATCATAGCGACGTTTCGATGAAA
>NW_015394458.1:10309-12073 GCF_001527695.2 Protobothrops mucrosquamatus
AGGAGGAGGAGGAGGAGGAGGAGGAGGAGGAGGAGGAGGAGGAGGAAGAAGAAGGGGAGAGGAGGAGAAGAAGAAGCATTGTCATCCTTCAGAGGACAGTGCTTCTCTCTTTCCCACTAAGAGTTCCTCCCAGAGCTGCTGAGATCCAATTTCTTCTACCATTAATTCATGATGCAGCAGCAGCAGCAGAAGAAGGACGATTCTCAGGCATTTAATGAATTTTTCAGATGCTAAAAGCTATTCTCAGGTTGCAGGACCAGTGGGGGGGGGGGGGGAGAGAGAGCGAGAAGAACAGAGAGCTAGCCCTGTGTTTATAAACAGAAGCAAGTCAATTAAGATAAGAAAAGGCACAGTAATTAAATTAAAGCCATGGAAAGTCACCGGGGATGAGTTTCAAAGCTCTGTTGGATGTCCCAGACTTTAAAGCTGTCCAAACGAAAAGGATTCTATTATTCACTTGTTGTCAGTGTAAGAAAAGCTGGGTGGAGTTGTTTTTAATGCCATTATTTAATTTCCTTTTCCCAGAAAACACCCAGGGCACCTACTGCATTCTGAATAGGGGTCAAAAGTGCCAACAGCGGCTGAATTCCTATGTCAAACCTTCAACCTTAACTGCGGCTTGCTCGATTTTGATTCGGTGTGTTAGACAAACCCAGCCATTTGGAAAACCCTGGTTTATGGCTTAGTGCAGTGGATGAACTCAGCCAATCGTGGTTTAATCAACAAAAAATGGGGACCTTAGTGATAATTGAAGCCCTCTTACCCAACCTTTTTTTTGAGATGTATAGAATTAAACAAAGTCTCACACTCAATTCCTGTTGACGACATGGATGTGTTTCTGTAGGGAGTTTTTGGAGACTGTTCAAAGGTGGCTTGTTGTGTCCACTAGGAACGTTTTTATGACTTCCCTGTCTGGCATAAAGTCCAACACCCTTCCTGGTTTTCACTGCCCAAGAATGTACCAATCAGATCCAACCTTTTTCTGAATACAGGATAACAGAGTTGGAAGGGACCATGGAGGTCTTCTAGTCCAACCCCCTACTCAGGCAGGAAAAACTTTTCCATCTCAGATAAATGGCTGTCCAGTGTTGGAGCATCTGGAGGCAAGTTGTTCCACTGATTAATTGTTCTCACTGTCAGGAAGTTTCTCCTTAGTTCCAGGTTGCTTCTCTCCTTGGTGAGATTCCATCCGTTGCTTCCTGTCCTGCCTTCAAGTGCTTTGGAGAATAGCTTGATTTCTTCTTCTTTGTGGCAGCTCTTCAAATATTGGAAGGCTGCTATCGTGTCACCCCTGGTCCTTCTCTTCATTAAATTAGACATATCCAGTCCCAGCAACTGTTCTTTATATGTTTTAGCCTCCAGTCCCCTGATCATCTTTGTCGCTCTTCTCTGCACTCTTTCTAGAGTCTCAACATCTCTTTTTTATAATATGGTGACCAAAACTGGATGCAGTATTCCAGGTATGGACTTTCCAAGGCATTATAAAGTCCAATCAGCCAGAACTATTAAAGCCCTTCAGAGCCCTTCACATTTGACCCAGCCGAGCAAAGAATCCTTACAAGGACGAGGGACCCCAACGGGGAGAGCTCGTAGGGGATGATCTCATGATGCACGGCCAGGCCTTAATGCTCCAAAGCCGATTAACGGCTCTTGAGGCTTTGAAAGAAAGAACAAGATGGGAGTGAAGGGGAGGAGAACTAATTGGACACTTCTGCATGAATGGAAGAGTGGGCTGTGGGCAGAATGTAGATAATCCTCCCAACC
>NW_015394459.1:0-1126 GCF_001527695.2 Protobothrops mucrosquamatus
CTGTATTACCAGGTTCTGAACTTCGGAATGATTGTTTCCTCGGCGCTGATGATCTGGAAGGGGTTGATGGTGGCAACGGGCAGCGAGAGTCCCATCGTTGTTGTACTTAGGTAAAACTATTCTGGTAATCTGGGGCTCAACCCATCCTACTGTGAGATTAGGAAGGAAGAGGCGGCCGTGATAACTTGAGGGGGGGGGGGGAATGTGGCTTCTGCTAACATAGTGTGATCTTTGAACAAGTGTTATCTTGACAAAAGGGCAGAGTTTAGGTTTAGGGCCTGTCTTGACTGGTTTACAGATTATACTTGAGTTACGATGCCATTCTTCTGTCGGAGAATCTGCTTTCAAATACAAGTGAGACTCTACAGAGAAGAGCAACAAAGATGATTAGGCGGCTGGAGGCTAAAACATATCAAGAACAGCTGCTGGAATTGAGTATGTCTAGTTTAATGAAGAGAAGGACGAGGGGGGACATGATACCAATATTCCAATTTCTGAGGGGCTGCCCCAAAGAAGAGGGAGTCAAGCTATTCTCCAAAGGACCTGAAGGCAGGACAAGAAGAAGCAATGGATGGAAACTAACCAAAGAGCGAAGCAACCTGGAACTAAGGAGAAACTTCCTGACAGTGAAAACAATTAACCAGTGGAATTCCTTGCCTCCAGAAGCGGTGAATGCTCCGACACTGGAAGTCTTTAAGAAGAGACTGGACAGCCATTTGTCCGAAATGGTATAGGGTTTCCTGCCTGAGCAGGGGGTTGGACTAGATTTTTATTTATTTATTTATTATTCGAATTTATATCCCGCCCTTCTCCTTGCGGACTCAGGGCGGCTGACAATCAATTAAAAACACCAATAACAATCACAAAGTTAAAATTAATTAAAATGAAATATTTAAATTTGTCTGATTAAAATATGATTAAAAACCTCTCTAAAAACCCCTCTTAAAAATTATCCTAGGCCAGTCCCGCTTGTTGGAACAGCCATGTCTTGAGGGTGCGGCGGAAGGAAGGGAGATCAGGGATCACCCTGATCTCTGGGGGCAGCTCATTCCAGAGGGTGGGAGCTCCCACAGAGAAGGCCCTCCCCCTTGGGGTCGCCAGCCGGCACTGTCTGGCCGACGGCACC
>NW_015394459.1:4817-10122 GCF_001527695.2 Protobothrops mucrosquamatus
CATTTCGCTGCTTCTTAATCCGAGTTGGATTTTGGCATTTTCGTTTTCTACGACTGCTGTGTCACGGGCAGGTTAATCTCAGTATTTTGAAGAGTTTGTCACACTTTAGCATTTTTGTACATCGGTGAATTTTTTATATTAAAAACATTTTAAACCAAAGCCTTTTTGCCTTTTTTTCCGAGCTTCCGGCATTTTTTTTTTTTTCAGCTGACTCCGTTGAAAAGTATGAAAATCTGATTCTGGTTAATTGCTGGAGATGCTCCCAGGAAAGATCTGTCTTCTTCCAAATAAGAATCAAGTCATCTTAGGACCAGCGAATCACAACTATAAATCCCAGTTTTAAAATGAGAGGCATCCGGCACCTCTCCAGTTTTGAGTGGAGAGGCCTGGGACCTAATGCTGGATTTTGCACATTCAAAATGTTGGCTTTTTAATTTTAGTATGAACCTGCTAAAGAAGAGCTGTGGTGGCACAGTGGTTAGAATGTGGTATTGCAGGCTGACTCTGCTCACTGCCAGCAGTTCGATTCCCACCAGCTCAAGGTTGACTCAGCCTTCCGTCCTTCCGAGGTCAGTAAAATGAGAACCCGGATTGTTGGGGGCACGAGGCTGACTCTAAACCGCTTAGAGAGGGCTGTAAATCACTGTGAAGCGGTATATAAGTCTTAAGTACTATTCCTTCCTTCCCTCCCTCCCAGTGCTTAGAATGCCAGCAGTTCGATTCTCACCAGCTCAAGGTTGACTCAGCCTTCCGTCCTTCCAAGATTGGTAAAATGAGGACCCAGATTGTTGGGGGCAAGAGGCTGACTCTGTAAAATTGCTTAGAGAGGGATGTAAAACACTGTGAAGCTGTATTATAAGTCTAAGTGCTATTGCCATGTTGGAGACCAGGTACCCACATGGCCTGCTATGACAAGGAAGAGCCAATGCATTGAGCCTCGGAAAATGTATTTAGAATCACCTGATGGCAAGAAGGATGGCATATAAATTTAATATGCCATCCTTCTTGCCATCAGGTGATTCTAGACAGCTTACCACAAAGTATTAACAGCAGTATAAAACATCAAAATATTAAGATAGTAATATTAAAAACAGGTGGCTAAGGGAGGGGGCAAGATACAGACAGGGTGGAAATAGGATCTTCTCTCTGTCCATTAACCACACACACACACCCATCGGGATCCCAAGCCAATTGGCAGATTTCAAACCCCACCCCTGCAAAAGAGGTTGGGTGCAGATCTCACCTTGAGGGGCACAATGTTCTAGAGCAGGGGTCTTCAAACCTGGCAACTTCAAGACTCGTGGATTTCAACTCCCAGAATTCCTCCGCCAGCCAATTCTGGGAGTTGAAGTCCACAAGTCTTAAAAGTTGCCAAGCTTGAAGACCCCTGTTCTAGAGGGCAGGAGCCACAGCAGGTAAAAGCTCTTCTGGACCCCGCCAGCTGGGATTCTTAATCAATGGGGCCCCGAGCACGTCCCTTCTTCCAGCAGGAATGGAGCAGGGCCAATCCCATTGGGATGAGATGGTTCAGGATCAAAGCATCCTAGCTGTTCTCGACGCATTTCAGCTTGGGTGATTAATCTCTAATGCAGTTTTTTTTTTTCTTACCACCTCCGCTGTTAGCAAAGCCGCTGCAAAACACATTCCCGTGGGTGGCTTAATTTTATCCGATTGTGACTCTGCCACTGAGGAGGCCGTCAAGACTGCAGTTGCTGCTTCGTCAAAAGAGGCATAACTGGGTCACGGCGGGAATCCTGGTTAACTGACTCAGCCACCTAACCAGGGATCTTCTCTTTGGGATTGGTAGAATAAATGCCACCTGTAAGATAACCTGGCGCCGATCCTCACAGCTGACAAATCAAGAGACGTGCTCGGACTCCGGTTTTATGCTTCCGACAAGCTTGCGGGGTCAGCTGGTTAGAGCAGGGCTTTTCAACCAGTGGTACGGGTACCAGCTGTGGTACATTGCCACCTGGCAGGAGGTACGCAACCCTCCGAGAAAAGTAGCAGGGGAGAGGAATGAGCTTAACTGGTGGCAGCACCACACAAGCCTGAGTGAGAGATGGCTGGAGCTGCAGGGCTGTCAGGGCTCTGTGGAAGCGCCAGGATCAGTGCCACTTTCCAGCTGATCGGCGCTTCGGGGCTGTCAGGGCTCAGCGGAAACGCCAGGATCAGCGCCAGGCTACAGCTGGAGCTCGGCGCTGATCCTGGTGCTTCTGCTGAGCTCTGAAGAAGCACCAATCAGCTGGAAAGCAGCATTGATCCTGGCACTTCCGCTGAGCCCAGAAGAAGCGCCGATCAGCTGGAATGTTGCAGCATCTCCAGGGTCTTGTGATTTACATTCAGATGCTTGGCAACCGATTCATATTTGTGACGGTCACAGTGTCCCAGGGTCATGTGAAGTGATCAAAACCTGCTGCAACCACCCTGCAGACGGGGGGGGGGGGAATAAAAACCAAACACCTCCTCACCCCCCACTTGGTCATCAAGTTTTTGACACTTTGCTAGGCAACTGGTGGTACTCGGATGTTGCCATATCCTAAAAGTGGTGCAATGGGTGAAAAGGTTGAAAAGCCCTGGGTTAGAGGACGACGGATGAGTTTGTGGTCCCTGTCAACATTTATTAATCAAGTCTTTCCCCCTTCTACATCCCAGAGATGCTGCCTTTTGCGTCTTTCTTTCTTTTTTTTCTTGGTTCCAATGCAAATGTTGTTAATCAACACCTTTGCAGCACTGAATGGAAAAGCTGCTATTGTTTTATGCAGAAGGAGGGACAGCTAATTGCTGTGAAGAGAGGTGTTACCCGTCAAAAAAGGGCTGAATAAAACACTTCTTTCCCCCCACATCTTTCCACACCCGTTTCGCTTCTAAGTGGCAGGATTTCAGAAAGAGCCAAAAGGGAGTACGTTCGGCCCAATGGAAGGAGTCTCTGGAAGAGGTACGGTTAGTCCTCCACTTACGACCACAAGGGAGCCCAAAATTTCAGTTGTTAAGCGAGTTTGGCCCCATTTTACGAGCTTTCTTGCCACCGTTGGTAAGTGAGGCCCTGCAGTTGGTAAGTTAGTCACACGGTCGTTAAGTGAATCCGGCTTCCCCCATTGACTTTGCTTGTCGGAAGGTCGCCAAAGGGGATCACCTGACCCCGGGATACTGCGACCGTCATAAATATGAGTTGGTTGCAATGTGTCTGCAATGTGTCTGAGTTGGTTGCAATGTGTCTGAATTTTGATCACATGACCATGGAGATGCTGCAACGGTCGTATGCTGCAACCGTCTCTTTTATCAGTGCCGTTGTAACTTTGCACGGTCACTAAATGAACTGTTGTAAATTGAGGACTACCTACACTTCTTCTTTTTTTGGGCATCCTTTAGCCTCCGAAATGTTTACAGGGATGCTGGAATGTAGCTGTCAATAACTGGGGTCCCTTCCTTCCGCCCCCTGCACCTCCTGCTTCTAATCCTCAGAAAGGCTTGGCCTTCTTTGATGCTAGCAAAGCCACTTCCAACAACAGTTAAACCCCTCCACAAACACCTCCCCCAATCCCACAGGCCTTTAATCCTCTTCTGCGCCCTGCAAGCCCCCGCACAGCCTAATCCCAAATTTGAACAATCCGTGGCTTCCAGAGCACACTTTTAAGAATGGATTACGCCATCTCGCGTTGCTAGATCTTTGTGCAATTTGGCAGCTTTTTAAATTCAGAGGGAGGCATGTTCTTTAAGACAATAGCCTGCCCCAGGCACCACCTCTGAAGCCTAACGTGGAATTTAAATTATTTAATGGCCTGGAAAGGGCACTCCTAGAAGAAGCCTATTGTAACTTTATCCACTGCAAAGAGGTTGCCAAAATGGGAAACGAGGTCAAAAGCTGTCTTCAGGATATCAAGAGGGTGACAAAGTGGTCTGTGGCCAGAAGAACTCATGATTTAGGCAGGGTTTTTTTTCTCATAGAACGCCCAGAACGGAATTCCGGCACCTTTTTTGGATGGAACCTTGGAGGGTAGGACAGTTTTCGCAGGTCGGACCATATTAATTGGTTGCTGCCAAAACAATGAACATGGACATGATAGCAGTGTTCCAATATCTCAGGGGCTGCCCCAAAGAAGAGGGAGTCAAGCTATTCTCCAAAACGCCTGAAGGCAGGACAAGAAGCAACGGGTGGAAACTGATCAAGAAGAGAAGCAACCTAGAACTAAGGAGAAACTTCCTGACAGAACAGACCAGTGGAACAACCTGCCTCCAGAAGCGGTGAATGCTCCAACACTGGAAGTTTTTAAGAAGAGACTGGACAGCCATTTGTCGGAAATGGTGTAGGGTTTCCTGCCTGAGCAGGGGGTTGGACTCGATGATCTCCAAGGTCCCTTCCAACTTTTTATTATTATTATTATTATTATTATTATTATTATTATTATTATTATTATTATTATTATTATTATTATTATTATTGACATACTTTAAGGGGAATGTGTGTCAACGCTGCTAACATCGGATGTTTCTGCACTGACAACAAATGGAGATGTAGCCATCTTTTACCTTTTGCTTTTAGAGTTAGATGATGCTGGGAGGGGGGACGTGAACCAGAGTCCAGCTAGACATAATAACACCAGGCCTAGCATGAGAAGCAAGGTTATTGTAACCAGCGCTGATAAGGAATTGGCAGGCTGGAGAACTGGAGAGGAAGCCCACGCTTCAAGCTAATTGGGGAACGTGATTTATGACTGTCAATTGAAGGAGGGAATTGTGCTTTGATACTATGTGCCCAGGGGAGGGGAATTCAGTTTTTGATTTCAATTATTTTAGTGCCGATGTTACGCTTCTCGAATAAAAATTCTTTAAGGTAAACAATGCCTCGAAGTTCTTTGAAGAGTTTCATCTGTCGGAACCATGACAATGTGTTTATTACAGCACAGAGCATAGAATCATAGGGCCTGATGGGACCTTAGGGGGGTCTTCTAGTCCAAAATGGCAGGAGCTTTATGCCATCCCAGTCAAGTGCTTGTCCAGTCTATTTTTGAAAAGCTCCAAATATCAGATGTTTTCATGGTGAGGAGTTATTGATGCCCCCCCCACAAGAATTAAATGTCCCTTGATTTAATTTAATAATTTTAATTAATTTAATAATTTAATTTATATACCGCCCTTCTCCCGTAGGACTCAGGGCGGTGCACAGCATATTAAAACAGACAAACAAGATACATCAAAGAACAAAAAACCCCCATAAAACCAAATTAAAAGCCAAATATTAGAAGCTGTGTGTCAATTAAAATTTTCTTAAAATCATCCCTACCTAAAATCCTCCCTAGGTCAG
>NW_015394459.1:10706-12950 GCF_001527695.2 Protobothrops mucrosquamatus
GAGAGGACCGACCCCTGAGGCACCCCACAAGTGAGGGGCCTAGGAGTCGACCTCTGTCCCCCTGCCAATACAGACTGCGTACGGTCGGTGAGGAAGGAGGAGAACCACCGCATAACGGTGCCCCCCACTCCTAACCCACCGAGACGCCGCAGCATGATACCGTGGTCCACAGTATCAAAAGCCGCTGAGAGGTCCAAAAGCACAAGGACAGAGGAATAGCCTCTGTCCCGGGCCCTCCAGAGATCATTGACCAACGTGACCAATGCCGTTTCCGTGCTGTGTCCCGGCCTGAAGCCCGACTGGTATGGGTCTAGATAGACTGCTTCATCCAGGTGCCGAGGGAATTGCCGTGCAACCACACTCTCAACAACCTTCGCCGCAAAGGGAGCTATAGGTGGACCCATCAAGATTTTCTGCCTGGCCCCAGTCTATAAAAGGAGAGATGGTGTGAGATAGGACTAGATTTCCCCGGGTTAACGTTCCCTACTTCCAGGCATCAGTCTTCAAGATGTGTTCAAGCATCTTGCTTAGACTCAACCTTTTGAGCAGGACTTTCCTTGGGGTTTTGGGTTCCAGATTGCCATTTATAGGGCAATTTCAAATCAATTTGGGCTAATTTGGAAAAAGGTCTTGGCTATTTAGTCCTCTTGCATCTCTCTGGTAGCTCCGTGTGCACTCAAAGGCTTTCTGATCCTTTGTTGATGCCGAGATTAAGCCTCGACGTTTATAAGAGAGTCAAATTTTGGAGAGTGGTGATCAAATATTGTTTAGACATCCCTTCCCTTCTTTTCTCTCTCCTTCCTCTCTCCCTTCTTCCCTCCTTCTCTTTCTTTCTCACTCCTCCCTTCTTTTCTCCTTCTTTCCTTCTTCCCTCCCTCCTTCCCTCCCTTTCTCTCTCCTTCCTTCCTCCCTTCTTTCCTCCTCCCTTTTTCTCTCCTCCCTTCCCCCTTGCCTTCCTTTCTGCTTCCTTCTTCCCTCTTTCCTTTCTTTTCTCCCTCTTCCCTCCCTCCTTCCCTTCCTTTCTCTCTCCTTCCTCCCTTTTCTTCTTTCTCATTCCTCCCTTCTTTTCTCCTTTCCTTCTTCCCTCCCTCCTTCCCTCCCTTTCTCTCTCCTCCCTTCCTCCCTTCTTTCCTCCTCCCTTTTTCTCTCCTTCGTTCCCCCTTCCCTTCCTTTTTGCTTCCTTCTTCCCTCTTTCCCTTCCTTTCTTTTCTCCTTCTTCCCTCCCTCCTTCCCTTCCTCTCTCTCTCTCCTTCCTTCCTCCCTTCTTTCCTCATTCTCTTTCTTTCTCATTCCTCCCTTCTTTTCTCCTTTCCTTTTCCCTCCTTCCCTCCCTTTCTCTCTCCTCCCTTCCTCCCTTCTTTCCTCCTCCCTTTTTCTCTCCTTCGTTCCCCCTTCCCTTCCTTTGTGCTTCCTTCTTCCCTCTTTCCCTTTCTTTCTTTTCTCCTTCTTCCCTCCTTCCTTCCCTTCCCCTCTCTCTCTCCTTCCTTCCTCCCTTCTTTCCTCCTTCTCTTTCTTTCTCATTCCTCCCTTCTTTCCTCCTCCCTTTTTCTCTCCTTCCTTCCCCCTTCCCTTCCTTTCTGCTTCCTTTTTCCCTCTTTCCCTTCCTTTCTTTTCTCCTTCTTCCCTCCCTCCTTCCCTCCCTTTCTCTCTCCTTCCTCCCTTCTTTCCTCTTTCTCATTCCTCCCTTCTTTTCTCCTTCTTTCCTTCTTCCCTCCCTCCTTCCCTCCCTTTCTCTCTCCTCCCTTCCTCCCTTCTTTCCTCCTCCCTTTTTCTCTCCTTCCTTCCTTCCCCCTTCCCTTCCTTTCTGCTTCCTTCTTCCCTCTTTCCCTTCCTTCCTTTTCTCCTTCTTCCCTCCCTCCTTCCCTTCCCTTCCTCTCTCTCCTTCCTTCCTCCCTTCTTTCCTCCTTCTCTTTCTTTCTCATTCCTCCCTTCTTTTCTCCTTTCCTTTTTCCCTCCCTCCTTCCCTCCCTTTCTCTCCCCTTCCTTCCTCCCTCCCTTCTTTCCTCCTCCCTTTTTCTCTCCTTCCTTCCCCCTTTCCTTCCTTTCTGCTTTCTTCTTCCCTCTTTCCCTTCCTTTCATTTCTCCTTCTTCCCTCCCTTCTTTCCTCCTTCTCTTTCTTTCTCATTCCTTCCCCATTCCTTTTCTTTTTCTCTCCTTCCTCCCTCCCTTTCCTCCTTCCCTTCCCTTCCCTTCCCTTCTCTCCCTTTTCTTCTTTCCTTCTTCCCTTCCCTTCCCCCCCCCCCC
>NW_015394459.1:14330-16887 GCF_001527695.2 Protobothrops mucrosquamatus
CTATGGCTAACTTGGGTTAGGAACCCCTTAGGAACCCCTATGGCTAACTTGGGTTAGGAACCCCTTAGGAACCCCTATGGCTAACTTGGGTTAGGAACCCCTTAGGAACCCCTATGGCTAACTTGGGTTAGGAACCCCTTAGGAACCCCTATGGCTAACTTGGGTTAGGAACCCCTTAGGAACCCCTATGGCTAACTTGGAGGGCTGCGGGGGGGGGACGGAAAAAAAAAGTCAAGCCTGGCACCAAGTTGAGCGCCCTCGCAGCCTTCCTTGCGCTTCTGCGGCTAATCGGGCGGCGAAGCTGCTTTTTCCTCTATTTCAGGGGTTTGGCACCCTTTCGCCTTTAATGCAGGCATTCAACGGAGACGGTGCTCCATTTAATGCCTGCATCGCTACACGTTTTGGGGGCGGGGGGACGGCGTTGTTCAAAGCGCCACAACGACGAGTAGAGGCTCCCTTCAGCACCCGGAGAGGGACAGCTCCGCCAACAGCCTCGCCTTTCAGAGGGCAAAACTAATGGATCGCCTAATGGAATACCCGTCGCTACAATTCGGAATATCTTCGATTCCAGCCTGACTGGTTGGCCAGCCCACCCACCCCCCTTCGTAGACCCCAGGGGGTACTCTGAGTTTGCCAGCCTGCTTCCTCAAGGGGGCAGGGAAGACCGCTCGGGTTTTTCTCGAGCAACGGTAAGCCGCAGGGGCTGGGTGGGGGTCTCTGGTCTTCTTCAAATGGGCCCGCGAATGATTTTATTCCTGAAGATGCGATTCCTTTTTTTTTTTTTTAAATCAATGCCAAGAGCGCGCGAGTGGATGGAAGGCGGGTTTTCTTCCTTCGTAGTTCCAAATTGAAAAGTGGGGGAGCGCTAAAAGCAATACTTTTGTCCTTTAAAAAAATTGAATACTGTTTCTTTGGCTAACTGATAAATGATAAAGTAAGAAGCAATCCTGCTTTGGGGGATGGAGGTAGCGAAACTAACAAGGATTAAAGAAGAAGGAAAAGGAGGTAGGTAGGTAGGTAGGAAGGAAGGAAGGAACTATCTATCCAAATAGATCATTCTTCCTCTTCTACCCACTGTAGATAGGTAGAAGGAAGGAAGGAAGGAAGGGAAGGAGGGAAGGAAGGAAGGAAGGAACTATCTACCCAAATAGATCATTCTTCCTCTTCTACCCACTGTAGATAGGTAGAAGGAAGGGAGGGAGGGAGGGAGGGAGGGAGGGAGGGAAGGAAGAGAAGGAGGGAAGGAAGTAAGGAAGGAAGGGAGAGAGAGAGAGAGAGAGAGAGAGAGAGAGAGAGAGAGAGAGAGAGAGAGAGAGAGAGAGAAGGGAAAAGTCTCTAACTATAGAACAAGTGTGTCAATTGGCACCAAAGTGCCAAGACAAATAAAGGGGTGTCCGTGACAGCAGCAAGAAGGGAGTGGACTTGATGAACCTCCAGGAGAGGTTGGCACCAGCCCTTTGATTTATTTAATCCAAAATTCTACATATGTGCGTCATTCTAGGGCATTTTATGGGGAAGAAGAGTCCCCTGAGTCCCATCCCTCTCCGTTCATCATCCTTGGAAAGAGCAGAGCTCAACCTTACCCCCAGAGCCTTCAGTCCATCAGTCACGAGCATCATAGACAGCATGAAGGACCTACTGACCAGAGAACTTCTTGAAATCCTTTTGCAACAGAAGCTTCTGGAGGAGAACCAAGACAAACAGGATCCTGAAGAACAGGTAAGATTCCTCCAGTTTCCTCTTGGAAGGGATGTTCAATTGCCAGGGTTCCACAGAGCTTGTCATGATGCCCACCCTTACTTTCTCTACCTCCGTGCCTCTTCCTTCGATGCGTGTTTCTCTTAGAACCCCACCCAGGTCCTTTCTCAGGGAGCTGATTGATTGACATGCGAAATGCTGGAGGGCTGGTCCTTGATCAGCTATCTCCAGTTGGGTCCTTACTGCTGCAACACTTAGACTAGTTTTTGCATCTTTCTTTCTTTCTTTCTTTCACCCTCCTTCTTCTTCTCCTTCTCCTTCTTCTCCTCCTCCTCCCCTGCCTTCTTCCCCTCCCCCAACTGTTCATAAGCAAAGAATTGCCCAGCTATGATTTTCTGCAAACCACACAGATGCACTGGCCCATCCCTAAAAATAAAGTGGAGTTTCTAGTCCCCTTGATCCTGAATGAAATACTGAATGAAATACCGGTTCTTTAGATAAGAACTATCCCTCCCATTTTTTTTTCCAGGCAACAATTTTACTCCTCCTTTCTAGAGATGGGAATTGAACCGGGGAGTTTTCTGCAGAGCAAAACACAAGCCATGTTTTTCTCTTCTGTTTTAGTCCTAGGTGACATCTCTTCGTGCTCTTAAACGGTAACTCACTGACTGCTTTATCTCACATTGATCCACTGCCATAGATTTCTTTCTTGCTTTACTGCTATCGTCCTGCAGGATCAACCATGGAGGCTGGATCTGCATGTTGTACAAAACCCTCCTGGGATTTCTTTGACCTGAAGGGACCCTAGTTTGGAGGAGGCCAGAATCAGTCAAGTGGGAAAGCCCACTTTGGTTTCCTC
>NW_015394460.1:0-1927 GCF_001527695.2 Protobothrops mucrosquamatus
ATTTTTAATACATATATATATAATTGATTTTTAGAAAATACTATTACATATAAGAGTTGGTGATGTCTTAGTATCAGTAACATAATTAGCTTGAATAAATTAAAATGTACTCACTTTAAAGTACTCACATCATCTCAGCTTATAAAAGCCTGTGATTTCCTAAAGTAGATCTAGCTATTCCCATACGTTTTTAGCAAATGAAGTGGTATTTTAGCCTTATGTCAATGTAAAGCATGCCAATGTTTCATAAAATATTCATTATCCATTATGAAAAAAGCTAAACTATCTGTGGGTCATAATACTTGTTGGGCTAATAACACAACATGCAGTTGATCTCCTTCTTTTTTATGAATTCTGTAGTAAATATAATCTTTATAGATGTATAATCTTTATAAGTTATAAGCCAAAACAGAATGCGCAGAACAACAGGAACAAATTGTATTTTACAGCTTCAATTCTATAATATTTAGCACCCAGACTTCTCTCCCAAAAGGCAGGCAGACCGACAGGAAGAAAGGAAAAGTAGGAAAGAAAAATGTTTATCCATTTAATCTTGAAGAAATAAATATGAATTATTCTACTGAAGAATTTCAGTATTCTACTGGTTTGAGAAGCAGTGCTCGTCTGAATATTCTTATTGATTACAATCATCTTGCTCCTGGGGAGGAAAGCTTTGGCAAATCTAGACAGCATACTAAAAAGCAGAGACATCACCCTGCCAACAAAAGTATGTATAGTCAAGGCCATGGTTTTCCCAGTTGCAATGTATGGCTGTGAAAGTTGGACCATAAGAAAGGCTGAGCGCCAAAGAATTGAGGCCTTTGAACTATGGTGCTGGAGAAGACTCCTGCGAACCCCCTAGACTGCAAGGCGATCAAACTGGTCAGTCCTAGAGGAGATCAACCCTGACTGCTCTTTAGAAAGCCAGATCCTGAAGTTGAAACTCAAGTACTTTGGCTACCTAATGAGAAGGAAGGACTCACTGGAGAAGGGCCTAATGCTATTGAAGGCAATAGAAGAAGGGGACGACAGAGAATGAGGTGGCTGGATGGAGTCACTGAAGCAGTAGGCGTGAGCTTAAATGGACTCCAGAAGATGGTAGAGGACAGGAAGGCCTGGAGGAACGTTGTCCATGGGGTCGCGATGGGTCGGACACAACTTCGCAACTAACAACAACACAAATAGAAGACCTAAAGTAGGGACTTTGTCTTTAGATAAGCCATGAAATCCACACATGAAAGAAACATTTCCTATGAAATTAAGAATTGTCATAGCTTTTCCTATCTTTAGATTCCTCACCACAAGCAGGAAGTTGAAAACTTAGTATAGGTACTTATACTAGCATGATTTCTGCAAAATAACATGTACTTTTTCTACATGTATATCTACTTCTAGCCACCAAAAGAGGTTTTTTTTCTCTGCCTGTTTTATTCAACAATGAATAAATAAATATGGTGATTATATAGTAGGCAAATGGCCCCAAGCAGGATCACAACCATCCTGCCTCCAACACAAAATATCCAACTTAACCTTTGTTTTTGAAATGCTATATCTCCTTTGGCAGCAGTGTTATGGTCAAGCTCTTGGCTCTTTATTCAAAAGAAGAATATCTGATATCAATGTGGAAAGAAGAAATAAAAAACAAAAGTACAACTGGTAGCAGCAGCGTGGTAAAGAGTGTTCCAATTCATATCTATATAACATATCAATAGTACACTGAACTGACACATAGATAGATAGATAATTTAATTTGTATACCGCCCTTCTCCCATAGGACTCAGGGCGGTTCACAGCATATTAAAAACAAATAATATACACAAAATACAAAAAATGCAAAATACAAAAATACAGAAATACAAAAAATAAACCCCGATAAAAGCCGAATTAAAACCAAATATTACCAGCTGTGTTTCCCATTAAAATACTT
>NW_015394460.1:5086-12068 GCF_001527695.2 Protobothrops mucrosquamatus
GGCCGCTGGAAAAAGGCCGCCGAAGGCCTCCAGAGGGGGCCGCCCAAGAGGGTCGCCAGGGCCGCCCAGGAGGGTCGCCAGGGCCGCTGGAAAGGGCCGCTGGAAAGGGCCGCCGGGCCATCGGAAAAGTCGCCTAGGCCACCGGAAAGGGCCGCCAACAAGGCCGCTGGAAGGGCCGCCGAGAAGGACCGCTGGGGCCACCGGAAAGGGCCGCCAACAAGGCCGCTGGAAGGGCCGCCGAGAAGGACCGCTGGGGCCGCCGGCGAGGGCCGCTGGAGGGGGCCGCTGGGGCCGCCGGCGAGGGCCGCTGGAGGGGGCCGCTGGAGCCATCGGGAAGGGACGTTGAAACGCTGGGGCCATCGGGAAGGGCCGTTGGAACGGGCCGCTGAGGGCCGTTGGGGAGGGTCACCGGAGCCACCGAAGAGAACCACCGGGGCCGGACGGGCCTTCAGAGGGGCCGAGGAGGCCGAGGAGGCCGCCGAAGGGGCTGCCGCGGCCGGAAAAGACCGGGAAGGCTGACCAGACACCTACCCGGTCAGCGTGGAGTCCCAGCGTCCCCGCGCCTCCTCGCGCCTCCTCGCGCACCGATTCCCGATCCCGGGAGAGAGAGTCACCCGGGGAAGGGTCTCCGGACCTTCGGGGACCTCTAAATCTCCCCTCTGCTGTCTGTTCGAGCTCCGCTGCTACGGAGCTACCCGGAGCCACCCGCCATCTTCCTGCTGGCCACATGCTTGTAAATGTATGCGTCAGGTAGCTAATTAAGTGATAAACTCCACTGAGGTTAAAAAAAAATCTAAGCAGAGTGAGGAAGTTACTAAACTAACCTGGAAAAACTTTTCTAAAAGAATCCTCGGGAAAACAGCTGCATTTGTTGTCTTCTTTGTATGAAACAATTGGATGCATTCATAAAGCATAAAAAAAGAAACTTGGAACTGTTCTAGACTATCTAACAAAATGAAATTCAATGGTGAAAAAAGTAAGGTTCTACATTTAGGCAAGAAAAACTAAATGTACAGGTATAGTATAGGGCAGTGATGGCGAACCTTTTAGAGACCGAGTGCCCAAACTGCAACCCAAAGCCTACTTATGCATCGTCGGGTGCCGGGGTGTGTGGCCCATTGGCTGGGTGTGGCCAATTTGGGTGGGCGTGGCCCATTGGGTGGACGTGGCTGCGGTGGTAACGGCAGACTGGGTGGGATTAAAAAGTTCAATCAATCAATTCCAACTTTGCCATTGACTGATTGATTGAACCTTTTTTTTTTTGCACATGGCAGCGGAGGCCTAAAGCGAAAAGGTTTTATAAAACCCAGCTGAAGGCCTAGGACTGGGGCGACGGCGGGTGTGCCCACAGAGAGGGCTCTGAGTGCCGCCTCTGGCACCCGTGCCATAGGTTCGCCACCACTGGTATAGGGGGTACCTTGCTCAATAGTAGTAACTATGAGAGGAATCTCGGAGTCCTAGTGGACAATCACTTAAATATGAGCCAACAGTGTGCTGCAGCTGCCAAAAAAGCCAACACAGTGCTGGGCTGCATTAACAGAGGGATAGAATCAAGATCACGTGAAGTATTAATACCACTTTATAATGCCTTGGTAAGGCCACACTTGGAATACTGCATCCAGTTTTGGTCACCACGATGTAAAAAAGATGTTGAGACTCTTTTTTATGATGTTGAGTACAGAGAAGAGCAACAAAGATGATTAGGGGACTGGAGGCTAAAGCATATAAGGAAAGGCTGCTGGAATTGGGTATGTCTAGTTTAATGAAGAGAAGGACGAGGGGGGACATGATAGCAGTGTTCCAATATCTCAGGGGCTGCCACAAAGAAGAGGGAGTCAAGCTATTCTCCAAAGTGCCTGAAGGCAGGACAAGAAGCAACGGATGGGAACTAATCAAGGAGAGAAGCAACCTAGAACTAAGGAGAAACTTCCTGACAGTTAAAACAATTAACCAGTGGAACAACCTGCCTCCAGAAGCGGTGAATGCTCCAACACTGGAAGTTTTTAAGAAGAGACTGGACAGCCGTTTGTCTGAAATGGTGTAGGGTTTCCTGCCTGAGCAGGGGGTTGAACTAGATGACCTCCAAGGTTCCTTCTAACTTTATTATTATTATTATTATTATTATTATTATTATTATTATTATTATTATTATTATTATTATTATTATTACTATTACTATTATTATTATTATTATTATTATTATTATTATTATTATTATTATTATTATTATTATTATTATTATTATTATTATTTCCTGCCTAAGGCATGAGTCCTGGTATATCATTCCAGACAAATGAATCTTTGCTTGAAAAGATTGAGCTTCTAAGACTCCAGGAGGTATCCTGTCCCACTGTTTTAATAGCTCTCAGGGTCAGGAAAATCCTCTTTATGTTGGGTTTGGATCTCTCTATATACAGCTTCCATCCTTTGGTTCTTGTTCTAACTTTAAGAAATTCAAGAGAACCAATCTTCATCCTTTTGGTGATACATATTTATAGATTATTATCATGCCCCTCTTTGGACTTCTCTTCTTTAGATTTAACATATTCAAATTCAGAGTCCAAGATGACACAAACACTAATTGAAATTAAAATCTATCTTTGCACTACATGGTAATCCATTCTGGAGTCCTGCTCCACGCTTAAAAACAAACAAACCTTAGGAAGTTTCATATAATTCTGGTTTAGTAGCAGATTTTTTTTTTAAATCCATTGGTCTCAATGATTGACTTGACCTGACCTGACCTGACTTGATCTTATCTGTCTGTATAAAAGCTCTGGTTTTCCTAAAAGACAAGGGTGGGGAGAAAATTGGCCCACACACAACTTGCCAATATTTGTGACATGTATACTTTGAATGCATTTACAAGATTATAGCAGTAAAACAAATCGTTTAACATTTATTAGTATTTAAATATGTGTAGGTACTTATACTACAGCCACTTATACACAAACAAGAAACTCTTCAGGCTACATTTTCAAGTAGTTTTTTTTCTGAAAGTCACAGGTTTGTTGTAGGTAAAATAGGATGGGGGAAAGAATATTGGCACATTTGTCAACTTGTGTTTTTGTGTGTGTGTATTATTGTGGGTGTGTATATACACATATATACATATGTAGGTCTTTGGTTATTTGGGTTTTTTCCCGCGTAAAATTGGAAGTGTCTTGGCGACATTTCGACGAAGTCCCATTCGTCATCTTCAGGCTGGTGTCTTCAGCTTCGTGCTTCTAGGAGTAATGTGTGATCGCAGCTGTTTCTTCCTTTTAACAGCCAGTGGGGTTTGAACTGATTGGGTGGGAGCTTGGCTGTGTTCTGATTGGATGGAGGTGTGTTCTGATTGGTTAAGGAGCTTGACTGTGCTCTGATTGGATGGGGGGTTCGCTGTGCTCTGATTGGCTGGGGGAGTGTTCTGTTTGGGTGGGGGCTTTGTTGTGCTCAGGTTAGTCTGAGTTGCAGGGGGATTTGAGATGGTGAGCTTCATTGCTGTTGTTTGGCTTCGTGTTCGTGGTCGTGCCACATCTTTATGGTGGATGTCAGTTTGCTTCATGTATGGATTGGAGGGGTTTAAAGTGGCTAATGATGCAGCTGTGGATACATATACATATACATACATACATACATACATACATACATACATACCTATATATGTATAGGACAAAGCTAAAATTGTTAAAGCAGAAAGTTCAGCTGAACCACTGGCACTGTGCATTAAACATCCAAGGAACAATAGAAAAAATACATAATTTCATATCTTTGTCAGCGATAACTTTTATCACGTGCTGCATTTCCCAAAGTCCAGTTTCTTTTGGATGAAGTATATATGCCACAGAAAAGTCATTTATTTTCTTTTTCTTTTTTTGGTTTAATAATTTTTTTTTATTTTTTATTTTTCCAAACTTTCCCCCATACATATACCGTGATATTTATCAGATGTTAACATACATTCTTTTTACATTCTTATATATAAGATACTTTTAATGAAATAAATACATACACAGAAAGTCATTTATTTTCTTGATGCATCAATTTTCACCTTTAATGTTTAAACCAGAAGGAAGCTGTTCCAAGTGGGCATACGGAAGGCACAAATCTATTAGAATAAACTGTAAGTTATTGTTCATATTTAAATAAGAGCTCATTGATGATGTAATTTTGTATTTTCCCTGTTCAGGGGGTGGGAGAAAAATCAACTATATTTATGTATCACCAGATGTTAAGTTATAGCATACAATAATGCCTTGCCTGTGCAAAATTCTTTGGTAACAATTACATCACTAAGCAAATTAAAGCACTGAGTAATACGGTAGCTATTAATATCCATTTTTTGATATTTTTTTTCAAATGCTAAAGATTTTAATTTTAATGGAATTAAAATTTTACATAGTGATTAAACCTTTCATTGTGCCTCTAGGCTAGACAAGTGATATAAAGATATCTGGTCCTTTAGATTTTAATAGTACAAATTGCTTATGGCACAATTTTATAATGAAATGTTCATTGGGCCTGTAATGTGGATTTTTTTTCCTTTATATAACGCTTTAAACTATCTTTACTTTTTGGGGCTTTTTTTTTTTAAAAAAAATCTGCTTTTCATAAGGAAGAATTAGGTCAGCAGTCACATTTATTTTCATACAAACTATGAATGAATTAAATGGGAAGTAGTCTTTAGAACTATAAGTTGAATAGCTTTGTTACGAGAACTATACTAGTATAAATAAGTAATTTTTTAAAGTTATTTTATTGGAGCACTATAAGGGATTTTGGAGCACATTACATGTCTTACTAAAGAAAAAAGATGGGGAATGTTTTTATCCACTATGAAAAGTGTTCTTTTACACACAGGCACACATATTGAATATTCTTTGCAGAATATTCAGTGGAAGAATGTGCTTCATTTTATTATATTTTATGTTACAGAAGAGTCATTAATCCAGAAGAACTTTGATAACAGAAAACTAAAAAGTAACATTTCCTTCATTTGTTTAGTCTTTTTATAGTTTCCAGTGTCTCTGTTGATTTTTAAAAAAGAATAAGCAGTTGGAAATTATACATTTTTTTTTCAACCTATTCTTGCTGATCCTAAAAATTACCATAAAACTTCTGCCCATCACACCAAATTTGGCCAGATAGGAATATTATGAGTCTCTTCTCAAATACAGTGGTGTTCTTTAACTGTCGTGGTATCTGCTCTATACAACAGTCATCCCCCTGAGATACAGGTGGTTTCAGCTCTGTTAACTTTCAGGAAAACCTTGATAACCTGTGTCTTCCTTCAGGTCCTGGGGCCAGGTGATGCAATACAATTCAAGTGTGGGGGGGTCATTTTTAAATTATCTGTATGTATCTTACTTTGTGTTATGTTATATATTGGTTTTATTAGCTACCCAGTTCTTTGGTTAAGATGAGCCCGTGTAAGTTATTTAAAGAAATAGTAGAATTCCACATTTCATTCCAAATCCAAATATATTTTCTGATTACTCTTGCTTATTTCTACAGGTTAGAAAAAGATGCTTTGTGATGGGATGCAAATGGATTCATTGCCACAAGCCCCTTTTTCTGCCTGAGGATATGCACTTGCATAAATTGCAAGGATGTTCGTTAACTTCTGACTTTCAGATACAATATTGTATTGATGTAAGTAACCAATTACAGTTGTCACTCTATTTTGTCAGCACTCCTCACTATAAATAGAGAGCATGAGCCCTCCAAGTCTGCTCACCACATTTGAGTTTCATGTCATTATTTCTCAAGAATATTAATAGCCCCATTATCTTGAGATATTAAAAAATAAATAAACCCTACTATTGATCTAAAACACAGCTTTTACCATTTAGACTTGACCATTCAGAAAACAATATTTTATACATTTCTATTAGTATTCTTTGAAATAGTTTTCTCCATGTATGTATGCAAAAGTAACTTTTTCTTCCTTTCACTCCCATTATTCTAAATTGCTTCATTTTTTAAAAGTGCAATAATAATGACAATTAGTATTAGTTTGACATCCGATTTTAAATTGTCATTAGGTTTTAATGTGAGGCTTTCTACTTATGTGTCAATTATTTTGTAGTAAATACATTACACCAGAAAGATATTTCAGCTAGTCAAATCTCAATTGTATTAAGAGTAAGAGCCAAAATTAATGGTCCTACCAGGCTTCAGATGGTCCTGACCAAGGTCTTACTTTCAGGTTGTGACTTCTGTACCTTTTGGACATTTTATCCTTTTTAGTTTGTTTCTCCTCCCGAGTTCCTCTCTTGCTCCAGGACTGGAGAGAGTCAGAAAGATGTCTAGGACAGTAGTGGCGAACCTATGGCACGGGTGCCAGAGGCAGCACTCGGAGCCCTCTCTGTGGGCACATGTGCCATTGCCTCCCCCCACGCCCCCCTCACCAGCAGCCCCCCTGGAGGAGAATCGCCCCCGAGTGTGGCCCACATGGAGCAGTGCAGCCAAGGACATGGCAACCAGGCAGCGTAGACTCTGCTCTCATGCTCCATCATGCACAGTTGATGCTGCAGGACATGGGCAGAGGGTGTGGCCACCATGGTGCTGCTGGGCGATCTGCAGCAGGCCCTGGAGGTGGTGAGTGGCTCTGCGGGCAGGTGGGGGTGGGACAGGGCAGGGCGGGGGTGGAGTGGAGTGAGGGCAGGGCCAGTTTTTGGGCACTCAGTCTGTAAAAGGTTCGCCATCACTGGTCTAGGAATTAGAGGTGGGGAGAGAAGAGGGGGGAATCATTGTTTTTATTTTATCAAATGTGTAGTGCTGGATTTGGGGTCCCTTTAGGCTATAGGATCTTGACCTCTGCCCAGTAGTGAAGATCTAATAATGTAATGTCTGAACCTTAGTAATGAAAATAGGTTTTACAGATCAATATTTGTGAATCTTCACCAATCTAGTGGCAGCCAGCAGCAGAACTGGTAGAGCCACCAGATCTAGGATCCAAAAATACCTCCAGGTGATCACTAGAATATAGTCATCTGTT
>NW_015394461.1:0-2921 GCF_001527695.2 Protobothrops mucrosquamatus
GTACTTTGGCCACCTAATGAGAAGGAAGGACTCACTGGAGAAGAGCCTAATGCTGGGAAAGATCGAGGGCAATAGAAGAAGGGGATGACAGAGAATGAGGTGGCTGGATGGAGTCACTGAAGCAGGAGGCGTGAGCTTAAATGGACTCCAGAAGATGGTAGAGGACAGGAAGGCCTGGAGGAACGTGGTCCATGGGGTCGCGATGGGTCGGACACGACTTCGCAACTAACAACAACAAAGGAGGGACTTCTGAGTTTCTCCTCCTGGAGGCTTCTGGTCGTATCAACCTTCTTAGTTCTTTGGTGCCCTCAATGCTTTCAGAAGCTGATGAGACAGTCTGGAAGAAGTAATGTCCAACCTACTGGGAACAGGTTTGGTTAGAAATACCTGGGTGGAAATGTCTGCTGGGGTGGACAATTTAAGTATCTGATCTTACTTTAAAATATTTATTAGTTTTATTATCAGCTGCGATCACTAAAATCTTGGCTCCTTACAAGAATTCAGACCATAAAATTGTAGACTTGTAGAGCTGGAAGGGACAACCAGGAAATGTAGTTCAACGCGGATGACCTTCCCTTGCTAGCTCTTGTCAAAATTTATGCTGATTTCCTTTGCTTCAGATCTGAAATGGATATCTTCTCTTCTGGATTATGAACACTGTTCGGGGGAAAAAAAAGGCCGCAGTATGATTGGTAAGGCATCTAGCATCTGTTCCCTCATTTATTATAGTGCTAGTAATATAATAAGCTTTATGGCAATAAAGTGTAATAAGAACGTGATAAAAAAAATACAAGTGCAGATCTTTATAGAGTTTCAATTGCAAATCTAATTAAAACACCAACCAAGCTTCAAGTGTGGATTCTGACTGAAGAAAGACGTTGGAGGACAGAAAGGAACAGGTGAGTGTTACCTGCAGAGGCTTAGACCTGCAATGAAGGAGCCAGAGGTGCAAGAATGGGAACAGGTGTTCATTGGCTTCTTTGTGGTTCACAGCTAGCTTGAGAGGGAGGGGCTGAAGTGTTTTTTTAGTCATTTAGGCAAGAAAAACCAAATGTACAGGTATAGTATAGGGGGAACCTTGCTCAACAGTAGCAACTGTGAGAG
Organism: Protobothrops mucrosquamatus; assembly: GCF_001527695.2. NCBI lineage: Eukaryota > Metazoa > Chordata > Lepidosauria > Squamata > Viperidae > Protobothrops > Protobothrops mucrosquamatus. The sequence continues at coordinate 1,105 of NW_015394461.1, forward strand.
GGATCTCGGAGTCCTAGTGGACAATCGTTTAAATGTGAGCCAGCCGTGTGCTGCAGCTGCCAAAAAGGCCAACACAGTGCTAGGCTGCATTAACAGAGGGATAGAATCAAGATCACGTGAAGTGTTAATACCACTTTACAATGCCTTGGTAAGGCCACACTTGGAATACTGCATCCAGTTTTGGTCACCACGATGTAAAAAAGATGTTGAGACTCTAGAAAGAGTACAGAGAAGAGCAACAATGATAATTAGGTGACTGGAGGCTAAAACATATAAGGAGCGGTTGCTGGAATTGGATCTGTCTAGTTTAACGAAGAGAAGGGCAAGGGGGGACATGATAGCAGTGCTCCAGTATCTCAGGGGCTGCCCCATAGAAGAGGGAGTCAAGCTATTCTCCAAAGCACCCGAAGGCAGGACAAGAAGCAACGGATGGAAACTCATCAAGGAGAGAAGCAACCTAGAACTAAGGAGAAACTTCCTGACAGTGAGAACAATTAACCAGTGGAACAACCTGCCTCCAGAAGCAGTGAATGCTCCAACACTGGAAGTCTTTAGGAAGAGACTGGACAGCCATTTGTCTGAAATGGTATAGGGTTTCCTGCCTGAGCAGGGGGTTGGACTAGATGACCTCCAAGGTCCCTTCCAACTTTATCATCATTATTATTATTATCAATCAGAGAGACACTGAAGGGGCTGAGCTCCCTCACTTTGGGGGGAATCAGAAGGAGGCTACTTAAAAAAAATAAAATGGCCTCTTTGCTTCTTGTTTCATTTGCAATACCTCTGAGAACCCTGCTGCCCTGTTTTTGGCATCGCAAACTTTCAGGAGCTGAAAAGGGGCCTGGGATACAGGTAGCCCAATCCAGTAAGCAAGATAGCTGGGGAACTACTTCCAAAGTTTATCTACTCTTTTTAAATCTTAAGTTGCTTTTAAAAAAACCAGATACTCTTTTTTAATTTTATTTCTGCACCTTGTCCAATTTTTCCGGTTTATGTTTCTTCCGTTGGCACTTGATCTTTAGCTTTTAAAGATTCATTCAAGGTTGTCCACTCAGTTCCTCATCTCAGTGTGGAGAAGAAAGAAAGAAAGAAAGAAAGAAAGAAAGGAAGGAAGGAAGGAAGGAAGGAAGGAAGGAAGGAAGGAAGGAAGGAAGGAAGGAAGGAAGGAAGGGGAGGGAAGAGAGGGAGGAGAGGGATGGAGGAGAGGAGAAGAGAGAGGAAGGAAGAAAGGTAGGAAGGAAGGAAGGGGAAGGAGAGAGGGAGGAGAGAGGAGGAGATAAGAGAAGAGGGGAGAGGAGACGAAATGAGACCAGAGGAGCGAGGAAGGAAGTAAGGGGAGGGAGGGAAGAGAGAGGAGGAGAGGAGAGAGGAAGGAAGGAAGGACGGAAGGAAGGAAGGAAGGAAGGAAGGAAGGGGAGGGAGGGAGGGAGGGAGGAGAGAGGAGGAGAGGAGAGGAAAGGAGAGAGGAAGGAAGGAAGGAAGGAAGGAAGGGGAGGGAAGAGAGGGAGGAGAGGGAGGGAGGAGAGGAGAAGAGAGAGGAAGGAAGAAAGGTAGGAAGGAAGGAAGGGGAAGGAGAGAGGGAGGAGAGAGGAGGAGATAAGAGAAGAGGGGAGGGGAGACGAAATGAGACGAGAGGAGCGAGGAAGGAAGGAAGGGGAGGGAGGGAGGGAAGAGAGAGGAAGAGAGGAGAGAGGAAGGAAGAAAGGTAGGAAGGAAGGAAGGAAGGAAGGGGAGGGAGGGAAGAGAGAGGAAGAGAGGAGAGAGGAAGGAAGAAAGGTAGGAAGGAAGGAAGGAAGGAAGGAAGGAAGGAAGGAAGG
>NW_015394461.1:5048-7329 GCF_001527695.2 Protobothrops mucrosquamatus
CTTCTGGGAGTTGAAGTCCATGAGTCATAAAAGAGCCGAGGTTGCCTACCCCTAGTATAGATGGTTCTCGACTTACTGTGCAGCCACAATTGAGACCAGAATTTCCACTGCTAAGCAAGACAATTATTTGCCACTGTTGTTAAGACAATCATTGCAGTTGTTAAACGAGACACAAATCTGGCTTCTGTCATTGACTTCACTTTTTGCTATTGCCAAGATCCCAAAATATTGATCATATGACCAGGCGGGGGTGCTGTGATGGTCATAACAGAAGAGAACAGAATAACAGAGTTGGAAGGGACCTTGGAGGTCATCTAGTCCAACCCCCTGCTCAGGCAGGAAACCCTATACCATTTCGGACAAATGGCTGTCCAGTCTCTTCTTAAAAACTTCCAGTGTTGGAGCATTCACCGCTTCTGGAGACAGGTTGTTCCACTGGTTAATTATTCTAACTGTCAGGAAGTTTCTCCTTAGTTCTAGGTTGCTTCTCTCCTTGATCAGTTTCCATCCGTTGCTTCTTGTCCTGCCTTCAGGCGCTTTGGAGAATAGCTTGACTCCCTCTTCTTTGGGGAAGCCCCTGAGATACTGGAAGACTATTATCATGTCCCCCCTCGTCCTTCTCTTCATTAAACTAGACATACCCAATTCCAGCAGCCTTTCCTTATATGTTTCAGCCTCCAGTCCCCTAATCATCTTTGTTGCTCTCCTCTGCACTCTTTCTAGAGTCTCAACATCTTTTTTATATCGTGGTGACCAAAACTGGATGCAGTATTCCAAGTGTGGCCTTACCAAGGCATTGTAAAGTGGTATTAACACTTCACGTGATCTTGATTCTATCCCTCTGTTAATGCAGCCTGGCACTGGGTTGGCTTTACGTGAGAAGATCGGTCATAAGTTATTTTTTCAGTGGTCTTGTAACTTTGAACGCTTGCTAAAGGAATGGATGTAAGTTGAGGACAAAATTGTTTAGTTTTATTTTAGGATTATTTCTTTGTTTATTAATGTATTAAATTTGTTTGCCATCCATCTCGCCACAAGGTGAAGATTACCTTCTTCCTTTACTCCCCACCTCACCACGCAGTCACACGCTCCAAGATCCCTCCAACCCAATTCCTAATTTCTCTTTCAAGTTCCCCTCCAGGCGTGTTTGCTGGGATTGGCAAGAGGTATTGTGTCCATCACAATGTCATCGCACCGATTACATAACTGGTGCCATTTCCCTCACATCAAAAATAGAGACAATGCCCCCCCCTCATCATTTCTCCCCACTGGGCTACTTTATGCCCCCCCCAAATGTCTTATCTTGCTTTTGCTCACCTCACTCTACTCCCAATGGCTGTTAAAATTAATTCTTATACTCGAATCACCTGGTTATTAAATAAATCATCTTTTGGCTTTTCCCAGTCGCAAACTATAGGCTAGACATTTAAGATATGATAAAAAGAGGCAATAAATTGTTTAAAAGGGCCCTGGCAGAGCAAGAACCATTTATATCTGAAGGCTGTATAATAATCACAGGAATTCTACAGGTAATTTCCTGTAATTATTAAACAAACGTCAGTTGTAAACTGAATTCCATTTAAAGAAGACTCAAAGCTTGACTGAAGATGGGAGAGAGCAGATGTTCTTAAATTGTAGTAATTGTTTTTCTTTTAAAGCCTTGCTCTTAAGATCTGGCCTTCAACTCTTCTCCACCCCATGTGGAAGCAGGTGACTTTATCGGTTCCAGTTTCAAAATGGTGTTTCCTCTCTTTTCCCAACACAATATGGCCAGGACATTTCAACCCTTCGGTAGTTGTTGATGCTCTTAGAGGGAATCAATTCAAGGGGCAGCATCGTATGATAATCCATGTAGGAGGAGGTTAAAGCATGAGTGATGGTAGACAGATCCTGCTAGTCCAGGAATATTGTGATTGGCACACCAATTACGTATAGGTGTGCCAAGGTTCTCCTGGCCACAGCTGCCACTCCTGGCCACAGCTGCCACAGCTGTCACGCAGGAGTTGTGTGAGTCCAGGGGAAACCTCTGATTTGTGAACCATCTCTGAACACAGGAATCCAATTCCATGTAGAGTCAGAGAGGGAACCACTCCTGCATCATGAGGTTCACAAACTCAAGGCGTCTCTATTCTGAAGGGAATTGGAGTCTGTTCCTCCCATCCTGACATTCACTGGCTCGACATTTCCACCACACAGCAGAAGTGGGCAGTCGCCAAAAACTACACGAGGGATTTCATTAGATTAATTGCAGTGCCAGGGTTGTCTGCAAGCAAAGGTAAAG
>NW_015394461.1:10376-12068 GCF_001527695.2 Protobothrops mucrosquamatus
CCCGCGCGGCCGCATTCTGGACCAGTTGAAGCCTCCGGATGCTCCTCATGGGGAGCCCCATGTATAGAGCATTACAGTAGTCCAGGCGGGAGGTGACGAGGGCATGAGTGACTGTGCGCAAAGCGTCCCGGTCCAGAAAAGGGCGCAACTGGTAAATCAGGCGAACCTGATAAAACGCCCCCCTGGTCACGGCCGACAGCAGGTTAGCCACTCACCCAGCAGGTTAGCCGACAGCAGGTTAGCCACTCACCCAGTTCGGTGGGCTGTGTGAACGAAGCCACAGAACTAGGTAAACAAATGAGGAATTCTTGAAATGGATTTAGCTGGAAGTACCAATGTTGTTCCTACTGATTGTAAGTATTGCTTTCATTTATTTATTGCATGCATATTTAGAAAGAAATTATAGCTGTACTTGCAATTCCCTGAATTCCTCATTGGGAGTGGGGGGGGGAATACCTCCTGTAGCATCAGTCAAGAAAATTGAAGTTGTGGCCTAGTTATTTCTTGCTAGACTCCTGCAGTCTTCTCCATCTGATCTTCTCCTTCAAGATCTCCTAAATACCCCTGCTTTTTTTCAGGGCTTTATAGCTAGGATAATTCACAGCTTCCATTCCTTGAGCACAGTGTCCCCTCTTAAACCTTTTGACTGATTTCTTTCTACCCCTGGAAACTATTGCAAACAGTTGTCTTTACTTTCAAAGCCCTTGATGATCTTCTACACTTCCACCACCATCCCAGCCACTGTTGTTTAATAATAATAATAATAAAGTTGGAAGGGATCTTGGAGGTCAACTAGTCCAACCCCCTGCTCAGGCAGGAAACCCTATACCATTTCAGACAAATGGCTGTCCAGTCTCTTCTTAAAGACTTCCAGTGTTGGAGCATTCACCACTTCTGGAGGCAGGTTGTTCCACTGGTTAATTGTTCTAACTGTCAGGAAGTTTCTCCTTAGTTCCAGGTTGCTTCTCTCCTTGATTAGTTTCCATCCGTTGCTTCTTGTCCTGCCTTCAGGCGCTTTGGAGGACAGCTTGATTCCCTCTTCTTTGTGGCAGCCCCTGAGATATTGGAACACTGCTATCATGTCCCCCCTCGTCCTTCTCTTCGTTAAACTAGACGTTCTGCCATGTAATAAGGAAAAATGTGCCATAAGGCTCTGGAGCAACATTTGGCCACCTTAAGATTTGTGGATTTCATGCTGGCCGAGGAATTCTGGGAGTTGAAGTCCACAAGTCCTAAAGTGGCCACGGTTGGACACCCCTTCTCTAGTGTCTAGTATCTACTTTCTGGCCCAGAATGCCTCTGAGTCCAAAAGCATTTTTTTCAGAAAGGCACCTGATGATTAGTTGCCATTCTATTGGGGAAGGGCATCCACCTGTCCAGAAAAATGGACACAAGCTGGGAAGATGGAAAATCTTCTGTGAAGTTTTGGAAAAGTGAATGGCAGAGAATAAACTCATCTATGTCCTTTGGGGAAACAGATGTTTGTGACTGGATAGGCTCCCCTTAGCAGCTATTTTGCATAAGCACACAGAATAAGCTCTCAACATTCCAGATGTGCCAACTGACCCCAAATGCTTATCAACCATTATCAATCAGCCCTAGGTATGGCGTTTTTGCCCCCTGCTCCAGAGTCTTCTGCTCCTTCTATTTTGTTTTTGTGCCTTGGACACCTGACTACTGATCACACATGCT